>NW_026914740.1:0-5680 GCF_034315485.1 Pezoporus occidentalis | reverse complement strand
GACCAGCTGAAAATTTTGTGGGAGCAGATGCCGCTGTTCATTCTGTGCTGACAGTGTTGCTGCGCAGCAGAGAGCAGGCTCTGAACTGATTCCATTCAAATGCTTTTCCTGTATGAAAGGGAGCAGTGAAAGCAACGATGGATGCACCAATGTAAAGGTGATTGTGTGCTGAACAGGTCCAGCACAAGCTTTCCCTCCTGGCTCATCTGCTGTGGGAGCAGAAGCCAAACGTTCGTGCTGTACTCACTGTGCTGCTGGGCAACTGGAAGCGACCAGCTGAGAATTTGGATTCAAATGGAGTTTTAGGTATGAAACCGAGGAGAGACTGCAATGATGGTGACACCGTTGCAAAGCAGCCTGTGTGCTGAAGAGGCCCAGCACTAGCTTTCCCTGCTGGTTCTTCTGCTGTGGGAGCAGATGCCACTGTTCTTTCTGTGCTGACTGTGTTGCTGCGCAGCAGAGAGCAGGCTCTGAACTGATTCCATTCAAATGCTTTTCCTGTATGAAAGGGAGCAGTGAAAGCAACGATGGATGCACCAATGTAAAGGTGATTGTGTGCTGAACAGGTCCAGCACAAGCTTTCAATCCTGGCTCTTCTGCTGTGGGAGCAGAAGCCAAACGTTCGTGCTGTACTCACTGTGCTGCCTGCAGCTGAGAGAGACCAGCTGAGAATTTGGATTCAAATGGAGTTTTAGGTATGAAACCGAGGAGAGACTGCAATGATGGTGACACCGTTGCAAAGCAGCCTGTGTGCTGAAGAGGCCCAGCACTAGCTTTCCCTGCTGGTTCTTCTGCTGTGGGAGCAGATGCCACTGTTCTTTCTGTGCTGTGTTGCTGCCAGCAGAGAGCAGGCTCTGAACTGATTCCATTCAAATGCTTTTCCTGTATGAAAGGGAGCAGTGAAAGCAACGATGGATGCACCAATGTAAAGGTGATTGTGTGCTGAACAGGTCCAGCACCAGCTTTCAATCCTGGCTCTTCTGCTGTGGGAGCAGAAGCCAAACGTTCGTGCTGTACTCACTGTGCTGCTGGGCAACTGAAAGCGACCAGCTGAGAATTTGGATTCAAATGGAGTTTTAGGTATGAAACCGAGGAGAGACTGCAATGATGGTGACACCGTTGCAAAGCAGCCTGTGTGCTGAAGAGGCCCAGCACTAGCTTTCCCTGCTGGTTCTTCTGCTGTGGGAGCAGATGCCACTGTTCTTTCTGTGCTGACTGTGTTGCTGCCAGCAGAGAGCAGGCTCTGAACTGATTCCATTCAAATGCTTTTCCTGTATGAAAGGGAGCAGTGAAAGCAACGATGGATGCACCAATGTAAAGGTGATTGTGTGCTGAACAGGTCCAGCACAAGCTTTCAATCCTGGCTCTTCTGCTGTGGGAGCAGAAGCCAAACGTTCGTGCTGTACTCACTGTGCTGCCTGCAGCTGAGAGAGACCAGCTGAGAATTTGGATTCAAATGGAGTTTTAGGTATGAAACCGAGGAGAGACTGCAATGATGGTGACACCGTTGCAAAGCAGCCTGTGTGCTGAAGAGGCCCAGCACTAGCTTTCCCTGCTGGTTCTTCTGCTGTGGGAGCAGATGCCACTGTTCTTTCTGTGCTGACTGTGTTGCTGCCAGCAGAGAGCAGGCTCTGAACTGATTCCATTCAAATGCTTTTCCTGTATGAAAGGGAGCAGTGAAAGCAACGATGGATGCACCAATGTAAAGGTGATTGTGTGCTGAACAGGTCCAGCACAAGCTTTCAATCCTGGCTCTTCTGCTGTGGGAGCAGAAGCCAAATGTTCGTGCTGTACTCACTGTGCTGCTGGGCAGCTGAGAGCGACCAGCTGAGAATTTGGATTCAAATGGAGTTTTAGGTATGAAACCGAGGAGAGACTGCAATGATGGTGACACCGTTGCAAAGCAGCCTGTGTGCTGAAGAGGCCCAGCACTAGCTTTCCCTGCTGGTTCTTCTGCTGTGGGAGCAGATGCCACTGTTCTTTCTGTGCTGACTGTGTTGCTGCCAGCAGAGAGCAGGCTCTGAACTGATTCCATTCAAATGCTTTTCCTGTATGAAAGGGAGCAGTGAAAGCAACGATGGATGCACCAATGTAAAGGTGATTGTGTGCTGAACAGGTCCAGCACAAGCTTTCAATCCTGGCTCTTCTGCTGTGGGAGCAGAAGCCAAACGTTCGTGCTGTACACACTGTGCTGCCTGCAGCTGAGAGAGACCAGCTGAGAATTTGGATTCAAATGGAGTTTTAGGTATGAAACCGAGGAGAGACTGCAATGATGGTGACACCGTTGCAAAGCAGCCTGTGTGCTGAAGAGGCCCAGCACTAGCTTTCCCTGCTGGTTCTTCTGCTGTGGGAGCAGATGCCACTGTTCATTCTGTGCTGACTGTGTTGCTGCCAGCAGAGAGCAGGCTCTGAACTGATTCCATTCAAATGCTTTTCCTGTATGAAAGGGAGCAGTGAAAGCAACGATGGATGCACCAATGTAAAGGTGATTGTGTGCTGAACAGGTCCAGCACAAGCTTTCCCTCCTGGCTCTTCTGCTGTGGGAGCAGAAGCCAAACGTTCGTGCTGTACTCACTGTGCTGCCTGCAGCTGAGAGAGACCAGCTGAGAATTTGGATTCAAATGGAGTTTTAGGTATGAAACCGAGGAGAGACTGCAATGATGGTGACACCGTTGCAAAGCAGCCTGTGTGCTGAAGAGGCCCAGCACTAGCTTTCCCTGCTGGTTCTTCTGCTGTGGGAGCAGATGCCACTGTTCTTTCTGTGCTGACTGTGTTGCTGCCAGCAGAGAGCAGGCTCTGAACTGATTCCATTCAAATGCTTTTCCTGTATGAAAGGGAGCAGTGAAAGCAACGATGGATGCACCAATGTAAAGGTGATTGTGTGCTGAACAGGTCCAGCACAAGCTTTCAATCCTGACACTTCTGCTGTGGGAGCAGAGGCCAAACGTTCGTGCTGTACTCACTGTGCTGCCTGCAGCTGAGAGCGACCAGCTGAGAATTTGGATTCAAATGGAGTTTTAGGTATGAAACCGAGGAGAGACTGCAATGATGGTGACACCGTTGCAAAGCAGCCTGTGTGCTGAAGAGGCCCAGCACTAGCTTTCCCTGCTGGTTCTTCTGCTGTGGGAGCAGATGCCACTGTTCTTTCTGTGCTGACTGTGTTGCTGCCAGCAGAGAGCAGGCTCTGAACTGATTCCATTCAAATGCTTTTCCTGTATGAAAGGGAGCAGTGAAAGCAACGATGGATGCACCAATGTAAAGGTGATTGTGTGCTGAACAGGTCCAGCACAAGCTTTCCCTCCTGGCTCTTCTGCTGTGGGAGCAGAAGCCAAACGTTCGTGCTGTACTCACTGTGCTGCCTGCAGCTGAGAGAGACCAGCTGAGAATTTGGATTCAAATGGAGGTATGAAACAGAGAGACTGCAATGATGGTGACACCGTTGCAAAGCAGCCTGTGTGCTGATTCCCTGTGCTTCTGCTGTGGGAGCAGATGTGTTCATTCTGTGCTGCCTGCCAGCAGAGAGCAGGCTCTGAACTGATTCCATTCAAATGCTTTTCCTGTATGAAAGGGAGCAGTGAAAGCAACGATGGATGCACCAATGTAAAGGTGATTGTGTGCTGAACAGGTCGAGCAAAAGCTTTCAATCCTGGCTCTTCTGCTGTGGGAGCAGAAGCCAAACGTTCGTGCTGTACTCACTGTGATGCCTGCAGCTGAGAGAGACCAGCTGAGAATTTGGATTCAAATGGAGTTTTAGGTATGAAACCGAGGAGAGACTGCAATGATGGTGACACCGTTGCAAAGCAGCCTGTGTGCTGAAGAGGCCCAGCACTAGCTTTCCCTGCTGGTTCTTCTGCTGTGGGAGCAGATGCCACTGTTCGTTCTGTGCTGACTGTGTTGCTGCCAGCAGAGAGCAGGCTCTGAACTGATTCCATTCAAATGCTTTTCCTGTATGAAAGGGAGCAGTGAAAGCAACGATGGATGCACCAATGTAAAGGTGATTGTGTGCTGAACAGGTCCAGCACAAGCTTTCCCTCCTGGCTCTTCTGCTGTGGGAGCAGAAGCCAAACGTTCGTGCTGTAATCACTGTGCTGCTGGGCAGCTGAAAGCGACCAGCTGAGAATTTGAATTCAAATGGAGTTTTAGGTATGAAACCGAGGAGAGAGCACAAGCTTTGGATTCAAATGGAGTTTTAGGTATGAAACCGAGGAGAGACTGCAATGATGGTGACACCGTTGCAAAGCAGCCTGTGTGCTGAAGAGGCCCAGCACTAGCTTTCCCTGCTGGTTCTTCTGCTGTGGGAGCAGATGCCACTGTTCTTTCTGTGCTGACTGTGTTGCTGTGCAGCAGAGAGCAGGCTCTGAACTGATTCCATTCAAATGCTTTTCCTGTATGAAAGGGAGCAGTGAAAGCAACGATGGATGCACCAATGTAAAGGTGATTGTGTGCTGAACAGGTCCAGCACAAGCTTTCCCTCCTGGCTCTTCTGCTGTGGGAGCAGAAGCCAAACGTTCGTGCTGTACTCACTGTGCTGCCTGCAGCTGAGAGCGACCAGCTGAGAATTTGGATTCAAATGGAGTTTTAGGTATGAAACCGAGGAGAGACTGCAATGATGGTGACACCGTTGCAAAGCAGCCTGTGTGCTGAAGAGGCCCAGCACTAGCTTTCCCTGCTGGTTCTTCTGCTGTGGGAGCAGATGCCACTGTTCATTCTGTGCTGACTGTGTTGCTGCGCAGCAGAGAGCAGGCTCTGAACTGATTCCATTCAAATGCTTTTCCTGTATGAAAGGGAGCAGTGAAAGCAACGATGGATGCACCAATGTAAAGGTGATTGTGTGCTGAACAGGTCCGGCACAAGCTTTCCCTCCTGGCTCTTCTGCTGTGGGAGCAGAAGCCAAACGTTCGTGCTGTACTCACTGTGCTGCCTGCAGCTGAGAGCGACCAGCTGAGAATTTGGATTCAAATGGACTTTTAGGTATGAAACCGAGGAGAGACTGCAATGATGGTGACACCGTTGCAAAGCAGCCTGTGTGCTGAAGAGGCCCAGCACTAGCTTTCCCTGCTGGTTCTTCTGCTGTGGGAGCAGATGCCACTGTTCTTTCTGTGCTGACTCTGTTGCTGCGCAGCAGAGAGCAGGCTCTGAACTGATTCCATTCAAATGCTTTTCCTGTATGAAAGGGAGCAGTGAAAGCAACGATGGATGCACCAATGTAGGTGATTGTGTGCTGAACAGGTCCAGCACAAGCTTTCCCTCCTGGCTCTTCTGCTGTGGGAGCAGAAGCCAAACGTTCGTGCTGTACTCACTGTGCTGCCTGCAGCTGAGAGCGACCAGCTGAGAATTTGGATTCAAATGGAGTTTTAGGTATGAAACCGAGGAGAGACTGCAATGATGGTGACACCGTTGCAAAGCAGCCTGTGTGCTGAAGAGGCCCAGCACTAGCTTTCCCTGCTGGTTCTTCTGCTGTGGGAGCAGATGCCACTGTTCATTCTGTGCTGACTGTGTTGCTGCCAGCAGAGAGCAGGCTCTGAACTGATTCCATTCAAATGCTTTTCCTGTATGAAAGGGAGCAGTGAAAGCAACGATGGATGCACCAATGTAAAGGTGATTGTGTGCTGAACAGGTCCAGCAAAAGCTTTCAATCCTGGCTCTTCTGCTGTGGGAGCAGAAGCCAAATGTTCGTGCT
>NW_026914739.1:0-3876 GCF_034315485.1 Pezoporus occidentalis | reverse complement strand
GTGAGTGTAACACTATATGTATATATATATACAGGAAAACAGAGGAAACGTAACAAAGTGAGCAAAATAAAACATGTTCAAGAGCATTCTAATGACCCACAGAGGTTCTCAACCCTAACCCTAACCCTAACCCTAACCCTAAACCTAACCCTAACCCTAACCCATTTCTCCCCTGTAACTGTAACAAAGTGAGTGTAATACTATATGTATATATATATACAGGAAAACAGAGGAAACGTAACAAAGTGATCAAAATAAAGCATGTTCAAGAGGATTCTAATGACCCACAGAGGTTCTCAACCCTAACCCTAACCCTAACCCTAACCCTAACCCTAAACCTAACCCTAACCCTAACCCATTTCTCCCCTGTAACTGTAACAAAGTGAGTGTAATACTATATGTATATATATATACAGGAAAACAGAGGAAACGTAACAAAGTGAGCAAAATAAAACATGTTCAAGAGCATTCTAATGACCCACAGAGGTTCTCAACCCTAACCCTAACCCTAACCCTAACCCTAACCCTAAACCTAACCCTAACCCTAACCCATTTCTCCCCTGTAACTGTAACAAAGTGAGTGTAATACTATATGTAAATATAGGAAAACACAGTAAATGTAACAAAGTGAGCAAAATAAAGCATGTTCAAGAGCATTCTAATGACCCACAGAGGTACCCTAACTAACCCTAACCCTAACCCTAACCCTAACACTAACCCTAACCCATTTCTCCCCTGTAACTGTAACAAAGTGAGTGTAATACTATATGTATATATATATACAGGAAAACAGAGGAAACGTAACAAAGTGAGCAAAATAAAACATGTTCAAGAGCATTCTAATGACCCACAGAGGTTCTCAACCCTAACCCTAACCCTAACCCTAACCCTAACCCTAAACCTAACCCTAACCCATTTCTCCCCTGTAACTGTAACAAAGTGAGTGTAATACTATATGTATAAATATACAGGAAAACAGAGGAAACGTAACAAAGTGATCAAAATAAAGCATGTTCAAGAGGATTCTAATGACCCACAGAGGTTCTCAACCCTAACCCTAACCCTAACCCTAACCCTAACCGTAAACCTAACCCTACCCCATTTCTCCCCTCTAACTGTAACAAAGCGAGTGTAATACTATATATCTATATATATAGGAAAACACAGTAAACGTAACAAAGTGAGCAAAATAAAGTATGTTCAAGAGCATTCTAATGACCCACAGAGGTTCTCAACCCTAACCCTAACCCTAACCCTAACACTAACCCTAACCCATTTCTCCCCTGTAACTGTAACAAAGTGAGTGTAATACTATATGTATATATATATACAGGAAAACAGAGGAAACGTAACAAAGTGAGCAAAATAAAACATGTTCAAGAGCATTCTAATGACCCACAGAGGTTCTCAACCCTAACCCTAACCCTAACCCTAACCCTAACCCTAACCCTAAACCTAACCCTAACCCTAACCCATTTCTCCCCTGTAACTGTAACAAAGTGAGTGTAATACTATATGTATATATATATACAGGAAAACAGAGGAAACGTAACAAAGTGATCAAAATAAAGCATGTTCAAGAGGATTCTAATGACCCACAGAGGTTCTCAACCCTAACCCTAACCCTAACCCTAACCCTAACCCTAACCCCAACCCTACCCCATTTCTCCCCTCTAACTGTAACAAAGCGAGTGTAATACTATATATCTAGATATATAGGAAAACACAGTAAACGTAACAAAGTGAGCAAAATAAAGTATGTTCAAGAGCATTCTAATGACCCACAGAGGTTCTCAACCCCAACCCTAACCCTAACCCTAACCCTAACCCTAACCCATTTCTCCCCTGTAACTGTAACAAAGTGAGTGCAACACTATATATATAGATATATAGGAAAACACAGTAAATGTAACAAAGTGAGCAAAATAAAGCATGTTCAAGAGCATTCTAATGACCCACAGAGGTACTCAACCCTAACCCTAACCCTAACCCTAACCCTAACACTAACCCTAACCCATTTCTCCCCTGTAACTGTAACAAAGTGAGTGTAATACTATATGTATATATATATACAGGAAAACAGAGGAAACGTAACAAAGTGAGCAAAATAAAACATGTTCAAGAGCATTCTAATGACCCACAGAGGTTCTCAACCCTAACCCTAACCCTAACCCTAACCCTAACCCTAACCCTAACCCTAACCCATTTCTCCCCTGTAACTGTAACACCCCATTTTCTCCCCTCTAACTGTAACAAAGCGAGTGTAATACTATATATCTAGATATATAGGAAAACACAGTAAACGTAACAAAGTGAGCAAAATAAAGTATGTTCAAGAGCATTCTAATGACCCACAGAGGTTCTCAACCCCAACCCTAACCCTAACCCTAACCCTAACCCTAACCCATTTCTCCCCTGTAACTGTAACAAAGTGAGTGCAACACTATATATATAGATATATAGGAAAACACAGTAAATGTAACAAAGTGAGCAAAATAAAGCATGTTCAAGAGCATTCTAATGACCCACAGAGGTACTCAACCCTAACCCTAACCCTAACCCTAACCCTAACACTAACCCTAACCCATTTCTCCCCTGTAACTGTAACAAAGTGAGTGTAATACTATATGTATATATATATACAGGAAAACAGAGGAAACGTAACAAAGTGAGCAAAATAAAACATGTTCAAGAGCATTCTAATGACCCACAGAGGTTCTCAACCCTAACCCTAACCCTAACCCTAACCCTAACCCTAACCCTAACCCTAACCCTATTTCTCCCCTGTAACTGTAACAAAGTGAGTGTAATACTATATGTATATATATATACAGGAAAACAGAGGAAACGTAACAAAGTGATCAAAATAAAGCATGTTCAAGAGGATTCTAATGACCCACAGAGGTTCTCAACCCTAACCCTAACCCTAACCCTAACCCTAACCCTAAACCTAACCCTACCCCATTTCTCCCCTCTAACTGTAACAAAGCGAGTGTAATACTATATATCTAGATATATAGGAAAACACAGTAAACGTAACAAAGTGAGCAAAATAAAGTATGTTCAAGAGCATTCTAATGACCCACAGAGGTTCTCAACCCCAACCCTAACCCTAACCCTAACCCTAACCCTAACCCATTTCTCCCCTGTAACTGTAACAAAGTGAGTGCAACACTATATATATAGATATATAGGAAAACACAGTAAATGTAACAAAGTGAGCAAAATAAAGCATGTTCAAGAGCATTCTAATGACCCACAGAGGTACTCAACCCTAACCCTAACCCTAACCCTAACCCTAACCCTAACCCATTTCTCCCCTGTAACTGTAACAAAGTGAGTGTAATACTATATGTATATATATATACAGGAAAACAGAGGAAACGTAACAAAGTGAGCAAAATAAAACATGTTCAAGAGCATTCTAATGACCCACAGAGGTTCTCAACCCTAACCCTAACCCTAACCCTAACCCTAACCCTAACCCTAACCCTAACCCTAACCCATTTCTCCCCTGTAACTGTAACAAAGTGAGTGTAATACTATATGTATATATATATACAGGAAAACAGAGGAAACGTAACAAAGTGATCAAAATAAAGCATGTTCAAGAGGATTCTAATGACCCACAGAGGTTCTCAACCCTAACCCTAACCCTAACCCTAACCCTAACCGTAAACCTAACCCTACCCCATTTCTCCCCTCTAACTGTAACAAAGCGAGTGTAATACTATATATCTATATATATAGGAAAACACAGTAAACGTAACAAAGTGAGCAAAATAAAGTATGTTCAAGAGCATTCTAATGACCCACAGAGGTTCTCAACCCCAACCCTAACCCTAACCCTAACCCTAACCCTAAACCATTTCTCCC
>NW_026914738.1:2500-7995 GCF_034315485.1 Pezoporus occidentalis | reverse complement strand
CTCTTGAACATGAGAATGCTCTTGAACATGCTTTATTTTGCTCACTTTGTTACATTTACTGTGTTTTCCTATATATATATATATATAGTATTGCACTCACTTTGTTACAGTTACAGGGGAGAAATGGGTTAGGGTTAGGGTTAGGGTTAGGGTTAGGGTTAGGGTTGAGAACCTCTGTGGGTCATTAGAATGCTCTTGAACATGCTTTATTTTGCTCACTTTGTTACATTTACTGTGTTTTCCTATATATCTATATATATAGTATTACACTCACTTTGTTACAGTTACAGGGGAGAAATGGGTTAGGGTTAGGGTTAGGGTTAGGGTTAGGGTTAGGGTTAGGGTTGAGAACCTCTGTGGGTCATTAGAATCCTCTTGAACATGCTTTATTTTGATCACTTTGTTACGTTTCCTCTGTTTTCCTGTATATATATATACATATAGTATTACACTCACTTTGTTTTAGGGTTGAGACCTCTGTGGGTCATTAGAATGCTCTTGAACATGTTTTATTTTGCTCACTTTGTTACGTTTCCTCTGTTTTCCTGTATATATATATACATATAGTATTACACTCACTTTGTTACAGTTACAGGGGAGAAATGGGTTAGGGTTAGTGTTAGGGTTAGGGTTAGGGTTAGGGTTAGGGTTAGGGTTAGGGTTACCTCTGTGGGTCATTAGAATGCTCTTGAACATGCTTTATTTTGCTCACTTTGTTACATTTACTGTGTTTTCCTATATATATATATATATAGTGTTGCACTCACTTTGTTACAGTTACAGGGGAGAAATGGGTTAGGGTTAGGGTTAGGGTTAGGGTTAGGGTTGGGGTTGAGAACCTCTGTGGGTCATTAGAATGCTCTTGAACATTAGAATGCTCTTGAACTTTTATTTTGCTCACTTTGTTACGTTTACTGTGTTTTCCTATATATCTATATATATAGTATTACACTCGCTTTGTTACAGTTAGAGGGGAGAAATGGGGTAGGGTTAGGGTTAGGGTTACGGTTAGGGTTAGGGTTAGGGTTAGGGTTAGGGTTAGGGTTGAGAACCTCTGTGGGTCATTAGAATCCTCTTGAACATGCTTTATTTTGATCACTTTGTTACGTTTCCTCTGTTTTCCTGTATATATATATACATATAGTATTACACTCACTTTGTTACAGTTACAGGGGAGAAATGGGTTAGGGTTAGGGTTAGGGTTAGGGTTAGGGTTAGGGTTAGGGTTAGGGTTAGGGTTAGGGTTGAGAACCTCTGTGGGTCATTAGAATGCTCTTGAACATGTTTTATTTTGATCACTTTGTTACGTTTCCTCTGTTTTCCTGTATATATATATACATATAGTATTACACTCACTTTGTTACAGTTACAGGGGAGAAATGGGTTAGGGTTAGTGTTAGGGTTAGGGTTAGGGTTAGGGTTGAGTACCTCTGTGGGTCATTAGAATGCTCTTGAACATGCTTTATTTTGCTCACTTTGTTACATTTACTGTGTTTTCCTATATATCTATATATATAGTGTTGCACTCACTTTGTTACAGTTACAGGGGAGAAATGGGTTAGGGTTAGGGTTAGGGTTAGGGTTAGGGTTGGGGTTGAGAACCTCTGTGGGTCATTAGAATGCTCTTGAACATACTTTATTTTGCTCACTTTGTTACGTTTACTGTGTTTTCCTATATATCTATATATATAGTATTACACTCACTTTGTTACAGTTAGAGGGGAGAAATAGGTTAGGGTTAGGTTTAGGGTTAGGGTTAGGGTTAGGGTTGAGAACCTCTGTGGGTCATTAGAATCCTCTTGAACATGCTTTATTTTGATCACTTTGTTACGTTTCCTCTGTTTTCCTGTATATATATATACATATAGTATTACACTCACTTTGTTACAGTTACAGGGGAGAAATGGGTTAGGGTTAGGGTTAGGTTTAGGGTTAGGGTTAGGGTTAGGGTTAGGGTTAGGGTTGGGGTTGAGAACCTCTGTGGGTCATTAGAATGCTCTTGAACATGTTTTATTTTGCTCACTTTGTTACGTTTCCTCTGTTTTCCTGTATATATATATACATATAGTATTACACTCACTTTGTTACAGTTACAGGGGAGAAATGGGTTAGGGTTAGTGTTAGGGTTAGGGTTAGGGTTAGGGTTGAGTACCTCTGTGGGTCATTAGAATGCTCTTGAACATGCTTTATTTTGCTCACTTTGTTACATTTACTGTGTTTTCCTATATATCTATATATATAGTGTTGCACTCACTTTGTTACAGTTACAGGGGAGAAATGGGTTAGGGTTAGGGTTAGGGTTAGGGTTAGGGTTAGGGTTAGGGTTAGGGTTGAACCTCTGTGGGTCATTAGAATGCTCTTGAACATACTTTATTTTGCTCACTTTGTTACGTTTACTGTGTTTTCCTATATATATATATACATATAGTATTACACTCACTTTGTTACAGTTACAGGGGAGAAATGGGTTAGGGTTAGGGTTAGGTTTAGGTTTAGGGGGTTAGGGTTAGCACTTTGTTACGTTTCCTCTGTTTTCCTGTATATATATATACATATAGTATTACACTCACTTTGTTACAGTTACAGGGGAGAAATGGGTTAGGGTTAGTGTTAGGGTTAGGGTTAGGGTTAGGGTTAGGGTTGAGTACCTCTGTGGGTCATTAGAATGCTCTTGAACATGCTTTATTTTGCTCACTTTGTTACATTTACTGTGTTTTCCTATATATCTATATATATAGTGTTGCACTCACTTTGTTACAGTTACAGGGGAGAAATGGGTTAGGGTTAGGGTTAGGGTTAGGGTTAGGGTTGGGGTTGAGAACCTCTGTGGGTCATTAGAATGCTCTTGAACATACTTTATTTTGCTCACTTTGTTACGTTTACTGTGTTTTCCTATATATCTAGATATATAGTATTACACTCGCTTTGTTACAGTTAGAGGGGAGAAATGGGGTAGGGTTAGGTTTACGGTTAGGGTTAGGGTTAGGGTTAGGGTTAGGGTTAGGGTTAGGGTTAGGGTTGAGAACCTCTGTGGGTCATTAGAATCCTCTTGAACATGCTTTATTTTGATCACTTTGTTACGTTTCCTCTGTTTTCCTGTATATATATATACATATAGTATTACACTCACTTTGTTACAGTTACAGGGGAGAAATGGGTTAGGGTTAGGGTTAGGTTTAGGGTTAGGGTTAGGGTTAGGGTTAGGGTTAGGGTTAGGGTTAACCTCTGTGGGTCATTAGAATGCTCTTGAACATGTTTTATTTTGCTCACTTTGTTACGTTTCCTCTGTTTTCCTGTATATATATATACATATAGTATTACACTCACTTTGTTACAGTTACAGGGGAGAAATGGGTTAGGGTTAGTGTTAGGGTTAGGGTTAGGGTTAGGGTTGGGTTGAGTACCTCTGTGGGTCATTAGAATGCTCTTGAACATGCTTTATTTTGCTCACTTTGTTACATTTACTGTGTTTTCCTATATATCTATATATATAGTGTTGCACTCACTTTGTTACAGTTACAGGGGAGAAATGGGTTAGGGTTAGGGTTAGGGTTAGGGTTAGGGTTGGGGTTGAGAACCTCTGTGGGTCATTAGAATGCTCTTGAACATACTTTATTTTGCTCACTTTGTTACGTTTACTGTGTTTTCCTATATATCTAGATATATAGTATTACACTCGCTTTGTTACAGTTAGAGGGGAGAAATGGGGTAGGGTTAGGTTTACGGTTAGGGTTAGGGTTAGGGTTAGGGTTAGGGTTAGGGTTAGGGTTGAGAACCTCTGTGGGTCATTAGAATCCTCTTGAACATGCTTTATTTTGATCACTTTGTTACGTTTCCTCTGTTTTCCTGTATATATATATACATATAGTATTACACTCACTTTGTTACAGTTACAGGGGAGAAATGGGTTAGGGTTAGGGTTAGGTTTAGGGTTAGGGTTAGGGTTAGGGTTAGGGTTAGGGTTAGGGTTGAGAACCTCTGTGGGTCATTAGAATGCTCTTGAACATGCTTTATTTTGCTCACTTTGTTACGTTTCCTCTGTTTTCCTGTATATCTATATATATAGTATTACACTCACTTTGTTACAGTTACAGGGGAGAAATGGGTTAGGGTTAGAGTTAGGGTTAAGGTTTGGGTTAGGGTTAGGGTTAGGGTTGAGAACCTTTGTGTGTCATTAGAATGCTCTTGAACATGCTTTATTTTGCTCACTTTGTTACGTTTCCTCTGTTTTCCTGTATATATATATACATATAGTATTACACTCACTTTGTTACAGTTACAGGGGAGAAATGGGTTAGGGTTAGGTTTAGGGTTAGGGTTAGGGTTTGGGTTGAGAACCTCTGTGGGTCATTAGAATGCTCTTGAACATACTTTATTTTGCTCACTTTGTTACGTTTACTGTGTTTTCCTATATATATATATATATAGTATTACACTCACTTTGTTACAGTTACAGGGGAGAAATGGGTTAGGGTTTGGGTTAGGGATAGGGTTAGGGTTAGGGTTGAGAACCTCTGTGGGTCATTAGAATGCTTTTGAACATGCTTTATTTTGCTCACTTTGTTACGTTTACTGTGTTTTCCTATATATCTATATATATAGTATTACACTCACTTTGTTACAGTTACAGGGGAGAAATGGGTTAGGGTTAGGTTAGGGTTAGGGTTAGGGTTAGGGTTAGGGTTAGGGTTAGGGTTGAGAACCTCTGTGGGTCATTAGAATGCTCTTGAACATGCTTTATTTTGCTCACTTTGTTACGTTTACTGTGTTTTCCTATATATATATATATATAGTATTGCACTCACTTTGTTACAGTTACAGGGGAGAAATGGGTTAGGGTTAGGTTTACGGTTAGGGTTAGGGTTAGGGTTAGGGTTAGGGTTGGGGTAACCTCTGTGGGTCATTAGAATGCTCTTGAACATGCTTTATTTTGCTCACTTTGTTACGTTTCCTCTGTTTTCCTGTATATATATATACATATAGTATTACACTCACTTTGTTACAGTTACAGGGGAGAAATGGGTTAGGGTTAGGTTTAGGGTTAGGGTTAGGGTTAGGGTTAGGGTTGAGTACCTCTGTGGGTCATTAGAATGCTCTTGAACATGCTTTATTTTGCTCACTTTGTTACATTTACTGTGTTTTCCTGTATATATATATACATATAGTATTACACTCACTTTGTTACAGTTACAGGGGAGAAATGGGTTAGGGTTAGGGTTAGGGTTAGGGTTAGGGTTAGGGTTAGGGTTGAGAACCTCTGTGGGTCATTAGAATGCTCTTGAACATGCTTTATTTTGCTCACTTTGTTACATTTACTGTGTTTTCCTATATATCTATATATATAGTATTACACTCACTTTGTTACAGTTACAGGGGAGAAATGGGTTAGGGTTAGGGTTAGGGTTAGGGTTAGGGTTAGGGGTAGGGTTGAGAACCTCTGTGGGTCATTAGAATGCTCTTGAACATGCTTTATTTTGCTCACTTTGTTACGTTTC
>NW_026914737.1:0-6344 GCF_034315485.1 Pezoporus occidentalis | reverse complement strand
AGACTATCATAGAATGCTTTTAAGGTTAAGGGAATGCAGTGTTCTTGGCTCTAGCAGAACTTTGCTGTCATTGCTGTGAGCTTCCTATGACCAACCCAAATATCCACCTAAGGGTGTAAAATACAAAAGACACAAAATATAAACCAAATTTTTAAGGCTTTAGCTTGGATATTCTCATGCTAAAATATCACTAAATCAGTTGTAGATGGGGTCAGGAACATTGGTGTTTTTGAAGCAAACCTACCCCATACTAGGGCACTTTTATTCACACCATGGGTTATCATAGAACGGTTTGGGTTGAAGGGAAATTAAAGCTCACACAGCCCGAACCCACTGCCACTGGCAGGCACACCTTCCACTAGAGCAGCTTACTCCAAGCCCCTCTGTCCAACCTGGCCTTGAACACTGCCAGGGATGGGGCAGCCACAGCTTCCCTGGGCACCCTGTGCCAGCGCCTCAGCACCCTCACAGGGAAGAACTCCTTCCTTATCTCCAACCTGAATTTCCCTGTTTCAGTATAAACCCATCACTCCTTGCCCTATCAATACAGTCCCTGAAGAAGAGTGAAATATAACATGCCATCAAGCACGTGAGAGGCAGCATGACCAGGGTCAAACTGGACACATCACCCATCAAACCCTTTTGTACCTGCTTGGTTAAAGAGGAAGGTGGTGGTGGATGCAGTGCCTGCAGCTCCTCCTGGAGACCATGCGATGGGTTGAAGGAGAGATGCCCGGGAGCAGGATGCTCCAGGCTGGCTGGTGGAGGGGTTTTATCTCACAGGAGGCATTAGCTCAGTGGCTTGTGTTGTGCAAACTGTTCTCCCAAAGGACCCTCCTCCATCGGATAATTAGTTTGACTTGATCAGCAAAACAACCTCTCAAGTCCTCTCTCCCCAAACTCCTTCTGGCTGCCTCAACACCTCCAAGACCAGTTCTCCTGCAGAGACCTACCAATTAAGACAGGCCCAGGACAGTTTGCTTTGTATTTCCCCATCTATCACACACCTCTTCCTTTCAGTGTTTCCTTGAGGAAGCCCTTTACATCCACAGGGTTCATCTAATATTGCATTGAAGGGAGCTGAAAACAAGCACAACAAAGCATCCTCTGTGTGGATGGTTTGCGCTGGTCATGGGGAGTCTTTTCCATCACATGCATTTATTTCCATAACTTGACTAGTGATTGTACACCACTTTGGTCAAAAACATTGGCTCAAAACGTGTCTGCTTTGAGGATATAGCAGGATGAAGTCAGATTTCCCAGTCTTCATCTGAAGAATCCTGAGTGCCGGTGTGTCCTGAATGCTTCTCCCAGATGAAGAGACATTATAAAACCCTTAGGAGAAATATTGAATTACAACCTTGTCCCAGACATTTAGAAAAGACAAAGGATGGGGAAATCAGGGGAGAAAACCGAGCTATGAAAGTGTGGGGAAGGAAGAAGGAGAGGTATACAGGTGGCTTTAGATGTTTTCAATGTCAACCTGTTTTTCTGCTGGAAGGCACCAGACTGACAGTCCAGGAGATGCACTGAAGGAGGGCAGAAAAGGATTTCTGAGTGGTTTTGAATGTCTTTCGTCCCCATTGGGTACTGGGCTAAAACCAAGGCTTGTGAAGTGGGAAAATCAGTATAACAGAGGGAGAAATAACCCTCAATCAAATTTACAAAAGAAGGAAAATATATAATTCAAAGATTATTGAAAAGAACTACATGAAGTCAAAAAGAGGCACCAAGAATACCTGGGTGTGCTTGTGCAGGGTGAAAAATGCAGCTTGAAGTCCCAGATGCAGACAGCTGGGTACTGCACCTGCTCCATCAGCTTCATCAGGATACCCAGGCCAGTAGCACCTTGGCTGTTTAGGGGAGAGGAAGACCCCAAATACTTCCTCTTACCAGCATTCAGGCTCTTTGTACCCCTACTTAAATTCACAGCAGAGCAGAGGCTTAGATATGACTTGTCCCCATTTAGCACAAGGGCTTTGTTGACCAACAGACTGTCAGAGCTTTATTTCTTAGAATCCCAGCCTGGTTTGTGTTGGAAGGGACCTTAAAGCTCCTCCAGCTCCAACCCCTGCCACAGGCAGGGACGCCTTCCACTAGAGCAGCTTGCTCCAAGCCCCTGTGTCCAACCTGGCCTTGAACACTGCCAGGGATGGGGCAGCCACAGCTTCTCTGGGCACCCTGTGCCAGTGCCTCAGCACCCTCACAGGGAAGAGCTTCTGCCTAAGAGCTCATCTCAGTCTCCCCTCAGGCAGGTTCAAGCCATTCCCCTTAGCCTGTCCCTACAGGCCCTTGGCTAAAGCCCTCCTTCAGGTTTCTTGTAGTCCCCTTCAGACAATGGAAGCTGCTCTGTGGACTCTAAGCAGCTTCTCTTCTCCAGGCTGCACAGCCCCAATGTTCTCAGCCTGGCCCCATACGGGAGGTGCTCCAGCCCCTGAGCATCCTTGTTGCATCTCTGGACTTGCTCCAGCAGCTCCGTGTCCTCCTTGTGTTGGAGACACCAGAGCTGTATCAAATCCTCTTGACCTTCCACCAGTTCATCATTGAGGAAATGCTTATAAAGTAGGCAATGGAGACAGTGGTCAGTGCCTTACCTCAAGGCTGAGCCTCCTTTTTGTGGGCTCTACTTTCATTTAGCACAATTTAGACACAAAACACATGGTGCTGTCTCAGGCCTGCTATTAAATACCTGATACTTATTTGGATGAATTACTGAAGGCTCAGGCCTCGCTTAAAACAATCTGAAGCTGTTTGAAGAGAACCATTCGTTGTGCTGGTTCTCCATACACTGCATTTCCTGTAATAACGACCAGTAGTGAGCTATAATGACCAATAATGGCCAGTAATGATCAGTTCCATAATCACAGATTCCACATATTCCTTCCTTACCTCCACAGTACTGTAGGGCTCCAAATGTGCTTTCAAACCCTGCATAGATGTGGCAGCAGCTTTCGCTCCCACAGCTTCCTCAGAGCCCCCTTCACCTCCTCGTTCCTCAGGCTGTAGATGAGGGGGTTAAGGGTTGGGGTGAGGATGGAGTAACACACCGACACCAGCTTTGCCTGATCCCATGAGGATGCCTCATGAGGCTGGACGTAGGTGAGGATCCCGGGTGCATAGAAGATGGTGATGGCAGCCAAGTGGGAGGCGCAGGTAGAGAAGACCTTCAGCCTCCTCGTGGCCAAAGGGATCTGCAGGACGGTGTGGAGGATGTAGGTGTAGGACACCAGGATCATCAGGAGAGCGACCATGGCAATAAACACAGTGTTGTAAACCTGCAAGACCTCATTTGTGCTTGTGTCCGAGCAGGAGAGCTGCAGGAGGGTGGGCAGCTCACAGAAGAAGTGGTTGATGCTCCTGGCCTGACAGAAGGACAACCTCCCTGCCAGTGTGATGTGCACCAGGGAGGTGAGGAACCCGATGCTGTACACCAGCACCATCATGCCATAGCAACGCGCCCTGGTCATGGTAGTGGTGTAAAGCAGGGGCTTGCACACAGCCGTGTATCGGTCGTAAGCCATTACCCCATAGAGGAAGCACTCACAGACAGCCAGAGCCAGGAAAATATACATCTGGGCAAAGCAACCCCAAAAGGAGATGTGGCTTCTCCCCAGCAGGAAGGTCTCCAGAGCTTTTGGGATGATAGCAGAGGAAAGGCAAAAATCTATGCAAGATAAGTGGGTCAGGAAGAAGTACATGGGGATGTGGAGGTGGGGGTCAGTGTTGATCAGCAGGATCATCGTCAGGTTCCCCAGCACCATTAAAACATAGAGAGATAAGAAGACTGTGAAGATGGTGGTTTGTAGCTCTGGGGCATCAGAGAAACCCAAGAGGATGAAGCCGGAGAGAGCCGTGAGGTTTCCTGTATTTGTCATTTCAACAAGTTGATGGATTTGGATTGAAATGAAATGAATCAGTGAAATACACCCCTAGAAGAGAAATAATGTGGAAGTTTAGTTGTAGTATAATCCACAAAGTAAATGCAATGGAAAATGGTGTATTTGTAATGGTGTATTTCTGTGTGTAACCCAAGATCTGAAGTCAAAGAGGTGAATGAGCTCATTACACAACCTGAAATTAAAAGAGAATAATTTTACCATGATTGATACGCACATCATTGATACCACTCGGCAACCCAGCCGCAGTCCAGGAGGTTCCTCCAGTGTATGGATGATAACTTCCTCCTGCAAATGGTGGATGAACCGACCAGGAGAGGAGCGCTGCTGGATCTCATCCTCACTAACAAGGAGGATCTGGTTGAAGCAGTAAGGGTTGAGGGCTGCCTTGGTTGCAGCGACCACGAGATGGTGAAGTTCAGGATCTTGTGTGGTAGGACAAGTAGAATACCAAGTAGAATTGCAACCCTGGACTTTAGCAGGGCAAACTTTGGCCTTTTCAAGCAATTGCTAGGGGAAATCCCATGGGCAAGGCTGCTTGAAGGTAAAGGGGCCCAAGATAGTTGGTTGACATTCAAGGACTGCTTTTTCCGTGCTCAAGATCGGAGCATCCCGACACGTAGGAAGTCAAGGAAGAGGGCCAAGAGACCTGCGTGGCTAAATAGGAAATTGCTGGGTATGCTCAAGTGGAAGAGGAGAGTTTACAGGTCATGGAAGGAGGGGCTGGCCACTTGGGAGGAATATAAGGCTGCTGCTAGAGGATGTAGGAAGGCAGCTAGGAGGACTAAGGCCTCCTTAGAATTAAACCTGGCAAGAAGGGTCAAGGACAGCAAAAAGAGCTTTTTCAAGTACATGGCAGACAAAACTAACACCAGAGGCAATGTCGGCCCACTGATGAACGGGATGGGTGCCCTGGTGACAGAAGATGCAGAGATGGCAGAGTTACTGAATGCCTTCTTTGTCTCTGTCTACTCTGCTGCAGGCAGTCCTGAAGAGCCCTGTACCCCTGAGACCTTAGATGAAGTCAGGTCGACGGAGCGACTTGCCTTAGTCGATGAGGAATGGGTTAGAGATCAGTTGAGCAATCTGGACATCCATAAATCCATGGGTCCAGATGGGATGCACCCGCGGGTGCTGAGGGAACTGGCGGAAGTCATTGCTAGACCACTCTCCATCATCTTTACCAAGTCTTGGGAAACGGGAGAGGTGCCTGAGGACTGGAGGAAAGCAAATGTCACTCCGGTCTTCAAAAAGGGCAAGAAGGACGACCCGGGTAACTATAGACCGGTCAGCCTCACCTCCATCCCTGGGAAAGTGATGGAACACCTTATCCTTGGTGCCATCTTAAGGCACATCAAGGATAAGAGGGTTATGAGGGGCAGTCAACATGGTTTCACCAGGGGGAAATCATGTTTGACCAATCTCTTAGCCTTTTATGAGGAAATAACGCGGTGGATGGATGATGGCAGAGCGGTAGATGTGGTCTACCTTGACTTCAGCAAAGCATTTGACACAGTCTCCCACAGCATCCTCACGGCTAAATTGAGGAAGTGTGGACTGGATGATCAGGTAGTGAGGTGGACTGCGAACTGGCTGAAGGAGAGAAGCCAGAGAGTTGTAGTCTATGGGGCGGAGTCTAGTTGGAGGCCTGTAACTAGTGGAGTGCCTCAAGGGTCAGTACTGGGACCGGTATTATTTAATATATTCATCAATGATTTAGATGAAGGAATTGAGTGTACTATCAGCAAGTTTGCTGATGACACTAAGCTGGGAGGAGTGGCTGACACGCCAGAAGGCTGTGCTGCCATCCAGCGAGACCTGGACAGGCTGGAGAGTTGGGCAGGGAGTAACTTGATGAAATATAACAAGGGAAAGTGTAGAGTCCTGCATCTGGGCAGGAACAACCCCAGGTTCCAGTCTAGGTTGGGGAACGACCTGTTAGAGAGCAGTGTAGGGGAGAGGGACCTGGGGGTCCTAGTGGACGACAGGATGACCATGAGCCAACACTGTGCCCTTGTGTCTAAGAAGGCCAATGGCATCCTGGGGTGTATTAGAAGGGGGGTGGTTAGTAGGTCGAGAGAGGTCCTCCTTCCCCTCTACTCTGCCCTGGTGAGACCCCATCTGGAATATTGTGTCCAGTTCTGGGCCCCTCAGCTCAAGAAGGACAGGGAGCTGCTGGAGAGAGTCCAGCGAAGGGCAACGAAGATGATTAAGGGAGTGGAGCATCTCCCTTATGAGGAAAGACTGAGGGAGCTGGGTCTCTATAGTTTGGAGAAGAGGAGACTGAGGGGTGACCTTATAAGTGTCTATAAATATATAAAGGGGGAGTGTCACGAGGATGGAGCCAGGCTCTACTCAGTGGCAAACAATGATAGGACAAGGGGTAATGGGTACAGACTGGAACACAAGAGGTTCCACTTAAACTTGAGAAGAAACTTTTCTCAGTGA
>NW_026914736.1:0-8306 GCF_034315485.1 Pezoporus occidentalis | reverse complement strand
AGGAGGAGTCAGAGGAGTCATAGAGGAGTCATAGAGGAGTCATAGAGGAGTCATAGAGGAGTCATAGAGGAGTCATAGAGGAGTCATAGAGGAGTCATACTGTCATAGAGGAGTCATAGAGGAGTCATAGAGGAGTCATAGAGGAGTCATAGAGGAGTCATAGAGGAGTCATAGAGGAGTCATAGAGGAGTCATAGAGGAGTCATAGAGGAGTCAGTCATAGAGGAGTCATACTGTCATAGAAGAGTCATAGAGGAGTCATAGAGGAGTCATAGAGGAGTCATAGAGGAGTCATAGAGGAGTCATAGAGGAGTCATAGAGGAGTCATAGAGGAGTCATAGAGGAGTCATAGTCATAGAGGAGTCATAGAGGAGTCATAGAGGAGTCATAGAGGAGTCATAGAGGAGTCATACTGTCATAGAGGAGTCATAGAGGAGTCATAGAGGAGTCATAGAGGAGTCATAGAGGAGTCATAGAGGAGTCATAGAGGAGTCATAGAGGAGTCATAGAGGAGTCATAGAGGAGTCATAGAGGAGTCATAGGAGTCATAGAGGAGTCATAGAGGAGTCATAGAGGAGTCATAGAGGAGTCATAGAGGAGTCATAGAGGAGTCATAGAGGAGTCATACTGGAGTCATAGAGGAGTCATAGAGGAGTCATAGAGGAGTCATAGAGGAGTCATAGAGGAGTCATAGAGGAGTCATAGAGGAGTCATAGAGGAGTCATAGAGGAGTCATAGAGGAGTCATAGAGGAGTCATAGAGGAGTCATACTGTCATAGAGGAGTCATAGAGGAGTCATAGAGGAGTCATAGAGGAGTCATAGAGGAGTCATACTGTCATAGAGGAGTCATAGAGGAGTCATAGAGGAGTCATAGAGGAGTCATAGAGGAGTCATACTGTCATAGAGGAGTCATAGAGGAGTCATACTGTCATAGAGGAGTCATAGAGGAGTCATAGAGGAGTCATAGATGAGTCATAGAGGAGTCATAGAGGAGTCATAGAGGAGTCATAGAGGAGTCATAGAGGAGTCATAGAGGAGTCATAGAGGAGTCATAGAGGAGTCATAGAGGAGTCATAGAGGAGTCATACTGTCATAGAGGAGTCATAGAGGAGTCATAGAGTCATAGAGGAGTCATAGAGGAGTCATACTGTCATAGAGGAGTCATAGAGGAGTCATAGAGGAGTCATAGAGGAGTCATAGAGGAGTCATAGAGGAGTCATAGAGGAGTCATAGAGGAGTCATAGAGGAGTCATAGAGGAGTCATAGAGGAGTCATAGAGGAGTCATAGAGGAGTCATAGAGGAGTCATAGAGGAGTCATAGAGGAGTCATAGAGGAGTCATAGAGGAGTCATAGAGGAGTCATAGAGGAGTCATAGAGGAGTCATAGAGGAGTCATAGAGGAGTCATAGAGGAGTCATAGAGGAGTCATAGAGGAGTCATAGAGGAGTCATAGAGTCATAGAGGAGTCATAGAGGAGTCATAGAGGAGTCATAGAGGAGTCATAGAGGAGTCATAGAGGAGTCATAGATAGGAGTCATAGAGGAGTCATAGAGTCATAGAGGAGTCATAGAGGAGTCATAGAGGAGTCATAGAGGAGTCATAGAGGAGTCATAGAGGAGTCATAGAGGAGTCATAGAGGAGTCATAGATAGAGGAGTCATAGAGGAGTCATAGAGGAGTCATAGAGGAGTCATAGAGGAGTCATAGAGGAGTCATAGAGGAGTCATAGAGGAGTCATAGAGGAGTCATAGAGGAGTCATAGAGGAGTCATAGAGGAGTCATAGAGGAGTCATAGTCATAGAGGAGTCATAGAGGAGTCATAGAGGAGTCATAGTCATAGAGGAGTCATAGAGGAGTCATAGAGGAGTCATAGAGGAGTCATAGAGGAGTCATAGAGGAGTCATAGAGGAGTCATAGAGGAGTCATAGAGGAGTCATAGAGGAGTCATAGAGGAGTCATAGAGGAGTCATAGAGGAGTCATAGAGGAGTCATAGAGGAGTCATACTGGAGTCATAGAGGAGTCATAGAGGAGTCATAGAGGAGTCATAGAGGAGTCATAGAGGAGTCATAGAGGAGTCATAGAGTCATAGAGGAGTCATAGTCATAGAGGAGTCATAGAGGAGTCATAGAGGAGTCATACTGTCATAGAGGAGTCATAGAGGAGTCATAGAGGAGTCATAGAGGAGTCATAGAGGAGTCATAGAGTCATAGAGTCATAGAGGAGTCATAGAGGAGTCATAGAGGAGTCATAGAGGAGTCATAGAGGAGTCATAGAGGAGTCATAGAGGAGTCATAGAGGAGTCATAGAGGAGTCATAGAGGAGTCATACTGTCATAGAGGAGTCATAGAGGAGTCATAGAGGAGTCATAGAGGAGTCATAGAGGAGTCATAGAGGAGTCATAGAGGAGTCATAGAGGAGTCATAGAGGAGTCATAGAGGAGTCATAGAGGAGTCATAGAGGAGTCATAGAGGAGTCATAGAGGAGTCATAGAGGAGTCATAGAGGAGTCATAGAGGAGTCATAGAGGAGTCATAGAGGAGTCATAGAGGAGTCATAGAGGAGTCATAGAGGAGTCATAGAGGAGTCATAGAGGAGTCATAGAGGAGTCATAGAGGAGTCATAGAGGAGTCATAGAGGAGTCATAGAGGAGTCATAGAGGAGTCATAGAGGAGTCATAGAGGAGTCATAGTCATAGAGGAGTCATAGAGGAGTCATAGAGGAGTCATAGAGGAGTCATAGAGGAGTCATAGAGGAGTCATAGAGGAGTCATAGAGGAGTCATAGAGGAGTCATAGAGGAGTCATAGAGGAGTCATAGAGGAGTCATAGAGGAGTCATAGAGGAGTCATAGAGGAGTCATAGATAGAGAGTCATAGAGGAGTCATAGAGGAGTCATACTGTCATAGAGGAGTCATAGAGGAGTCATAGAGGAGTCATAGAGGAGTCATAGAGGAGTCATAGAGGAGTCATAGAGGAGTCATAGTCAGAGGAGTCATAGAGGAGTCATAGAGGAGTCATAGAGGAGTCATAGAGGAGTCATACTGTCATAGAGGAGTCATAGAGGAGTCATAGAGGAGTCATAGAGGAGTCATAGAGGAGTCATAGAGGAGTCATAGAGGAGTCATAGAGGAGAGGAGTCATAGAGGAGTCATAGAGGAGTCATAGAGGAGTCATAGAGGAGTCATAGAGGAGTCATAGAGGAGTCATAGAGTCATAGAGGAGTCATAGAGGAGTCATAGAGGAGTCATAGTCATAGAGGAGTCATAGAGGAGTCATAGAGGAGTCATAGAGGAGTCATAGAGGAGTCATAGAGGAGTCATAGAGGAGTCATAGAGGAGTCATAGAGGAGTCATAGAGGAGTCATAGAGGAGTCATAGAGGACTGTCATAGAGGAGTCATAGAGGAGTCATAGAGGAGTCATAGAGGAGTCATAGAGGAGTCATAGAGGAGTCATAGAGGAGTCATAGAGGAGTCATAGAGGAGTCATAGAGGAGTCATAGAGGAGTCATACTGTCATAGAGGAGTCATAGAGGAGTCATAGAGGAGTCATAGAGGAGTCATAGAGGAGTCATAGAGGAGTCATAGAGGAGTCATAGAGGAGTCATAGAGGAGTCATAGAGGAGTCATAGAGGAGTCATAGAGGAGTCATAGAGGAGTCATAGAGGAGTCATAGAGGAGTCATAGAGGAGTCATAGAGGAGTCATAGAGGAGTCATAGAGGAGTCATAGAGGAGTCATAGAGGAGTCATAGAGGAGTCATAGAGGAGTCATAGAGGAGTCATAGAGGAGTCATAGAGGAGTCATAGATAGAGGAGTCATAGAGGAGTCATAGAGGAGTCATAGAGGAGTCATAGAGGAGTCATAGAGGAGTCATAGAGGAGTCATAGAGGAGTCATAGAGGAGTCATAGAGGAGTCATAGAGGAGTCATAGAGGAGTCATAGAGGAGTCATACATAGAGGAGTCATAGAGGAGTCATAGAGGAGTCATAGAGGAGTCATAGAGGAGTCATAGAGGAGTCATAGAGGAGTCATAGAGGAGTCATAGAGGAGTCATAGAGGAGTCATAGAGGAGTCATAGAGGAGTCATAGAGGAGTCATAGAGGAGTCATAGAGGAGTCATAGAGGAGTCATAGAGGAGTCATAGAGGAGTCATAGAGGAGTCATAGAGGAGTCATAGAGGAGTCATAGAGGAGTCATAGAGGAGTCATAGAGGAGTCATAGAGGAGTCATAGAGGAGTCATAGAGGAGTCATAGAGGAGTCATAGAGGAGTCATAGAGGAGTCATAGAGGAGTCATAGAGGAGTCATAGAGGAGTCATAGAGGAGTCATAGAGGAGTCATAGAGGAGTCATACTGTCATAGAGAGTCATAGAGGAGTCAGTCATAGAGGAGTCATAGAGGAGTCATAGAGGAGTCATAGAGGAGTCATAGAGGAGTCATAGAGGAGTCATAGAGGAGTCATAGAGGAGTCATAGAGGAGTCATAGAGGAGTCATAGAGGAGTCATAGAGGAGTCATAGAGGAGTCATAGAGGAGTCATAGAGGAGTCATAGAGGAGTCATAGAGGAGTCATAGAGGAGTCATAGAGGAGTCATAGAGGAGTCATAGAGGAGTCATAGAGGAGTCATAGAGGAGTCATAGAGGAGTCATAGAGGAGTCATAGAGGAGTCATAGAGGAGTCATAGAGGAGTCATAGAGGAGTCATAGAGGAGTCATAGAGGAGTCATAGAGGAGTCATAGAGGAGTCATAGAGGAGTCATAGAGGAGTCATAGAGGAGTCATAGTCATAGGAGTCATAGAGGAGTCATAGAGGAGTCATAGAGGAGTCATAGAGGAGTCATAGAGGAGTCATAGAGGAGTCATAGAGGAGTCATACTGTCATAGAGGAGTCATAGAGGAGTCATACTGTCATAGAGGAGTCATAGAGGAGTCATAGAGGAGTCATAGAGGAGTCATAGAGGAGTCATAGAGGAGTCATAGAGGAGTCATAGAGGAGTCATAGAGGAGTCATAGAGGAGTCATAGAGGAGTCATAGAGGAGTCATAGAGGAGTCATAGAGGAGTCATAGAGGAGTCATAGAGGAGTCATAGAGGAGTCATAGAGGAGTCATAGAGGAGTCATAGAGGAGTCATAGAGGAGTCATAGAGGAGTCATAGAGGAGTCATAGAGGAGTCATAGAGGAGTCATAGAGGAGTCATAGAGGAGTCATAGAGGAGTCATAGAGGAGTCATAGAGGAGTCATAGAGGAGTCATAGAGGAGTCATAGAGGAGTCATAGAGGAGTCATAGAGGAGTCATAGAGGAGTCATAGAGGAGTCATAGAGGAGTCATAGAGGAGTCATAGAGGAGTCATAGAGGAGTCATAGTCATAGAGGAGTCATAGAGGAGTCAGTCATAGAGGAGTCATAGAGGAGTCATAGAGGAGTCATAGAGGAGTCATAGAGGAGTCATAGAGGAGTCATAGAGGAGTCATAGAGGAGTCATACTGTCATAGAGGAGTCATAGAGGAGTCATAGAGGAGTCATAGAGGAGTCATAGAGGAGTCATAGAGGAGTCATAGAGGAGTCATAGAGGAGTCATAGAGGAGTCATAGAGGAGTCATAGAGGAGTCATAGAGGAGTCATAGAGGAGTCATAGAGGAGTCATAGAGGAGTCATAGAGGAGTCATACTGTCATAGAGGAGTCATAGAGGAGTCATAGAGGAGTCATAGAGGAGTCATAGAGGAGTCATAGAGGAGTCATAGAGGAGTCATAGAGGAGTCATAGAGGAGTCATAGAGGAGTCATAGAGGAGTCATAGAGGAGTCATAGAGGAGTCATAGAGGAGTCATAGAGGAGTCATAGAGGAGTCATAGAGGAGTCATAGAGGAGTCATAGAGGAGTCATAGAGGAGTCATAGAGGAGTCATAGAGGAGTCATAGAGGAGTCATAGAGGAGTCATACTGTCATAGAGGAGTCATAGAGGAGTCATACTGTCATAGAGGAGTCATAGAGGAGTCATAGAGGAGTCATAGAGGAGTCATAGAGGAGTCATACTGGAGTCATAGAGGAGTCATAGAGGAGTCATAGAGGAGTCATAGAGGAGTCATAGAGGAGTCATAGAGGAGTCATAGAGGAGTCATAGAGGAGTCATAGAGGAGTCATAGAGGAGTCATAGAGGAGTCATAGAGGAGTCATACTGTCATAGAGGAGTCATAGAGGAGTCATAGAGGAGTCATAGAGGAGTCATAGAGGAGTCATAGAGGAGTCATAGAGGAGTCATAGAGGAGTCATAGAGGAGTCATAGAGGAGTCATAGAGGAGTCATACTGTCATAGAGGAGTCATAGAGGAGTCATAGAGGAGTCATATTGTGATAGAGGAGTCATAGAGGAGTCATAGAGGAGTCATAGAGGAGTCATAGAGGAGTCATAGAGGAGTCATAGAGGAGTCATAGAGGAGTCATAGAGGAGTCATAGAGGAGTCATACTGTCATAGAGGAGTCATAGAGGAGTCATAGAGGAGTCATAGAGGAGTCATAGAGGAGTCATAGAGGAGTCATAGAGGAGTCATAGAGGAGTCATAGAGGAGTCATAGAGGAGTCATAGAGGAGTCATAGAGGAGTCATACTGTCATAGAGGAGTCATAGAGGAGTCATAGAGGAGTCATAGAGGAGTCATAGAGGAGTCATAGAGGAGTCACTGGATCATAGAGGAGTCATAGAGGAGTCATAGAGGAGTCATAGAGGAGTCATAGAGGAGTCATAGAGGAGTCATAGAGGAGTCATAGAGGAGTCATAGAGGAGTCATAGAGGAGTCATAGAGGAGTCATAGAGGAGTCATAGAGGAGTCATAGAGGAGTCATAGAGGAGTCATATAGAGGAGTCATAGAGGAGTCATAGAGGAGTCATAGAGGAGTCATAGAGGAGTCATAGAGGAGTCATAGAGGAGTCATAGAGGAGTCATAGAGGAGTCATAGAGGAGTCATAGAGGAGTCATAGAGGAGTCATAGAGGAGTCATACTGTCATAGAGGAGTCATAGAGGAGTCATAGAGGAGTCATACTGTCATAGAGGAGTCATAGAGGAGTCATAGAGGAGTCATAGAGGAGTCATAGAGGAGTCATAGAGGAGTCATAGAGGAGTCATAGAGGAGTCATAGAGGAGTCATAGAGGAGTCATAGAGGAGTCATAGAGGAGTCATAGAGGAGTCATAGAGGAGTCATAGAGGAGTCATACTGTCATAGAGGAGTCATAGAGGAGTCATAGAGGAGTCATAGAGGAGTCATAGAGGAGTCATAGAGGAGTCATAGAGGAGTCATAGAGGAGTCATAGAGGAGTCTTTCATAGAGGAGTCATAGAGGAGTCATAGAGGAGTCATAGAGGAGTCATAGAGGAGTCATAGAGGAGTCATAGAGGAGTCATAGAGGAGTCATAGAGGAGTCATAGAGGAGTCATAGAGAGGAGTCATAGAGGAGTCATAGAGGAGTCATAGAGGAGTCATAGAGGAGTCATAGAGGAGTCATAGAGGAGTCATAGAGGAGTCATAGAGGAGTCATAGAGGAGTCATAGAGGAGTCATAGAGGAGTCATAGAGGAGTCATAGAGGAGTCATAGAGGAGTCATAGAGGAGTCATAGAGGAGTCATAGAGGAGTCATAGAGGAGTCATACTCATAGAGGAGTCATAGAGGAGTCATACTGTCATAGAGGAGTCATAGAGGAGTCATAGAGGAGTCATAGAGGAGTCATAGAGGAGTCATAGAGGAGTCATAGAGGAGTCATAGAGGAGTCATAGAGGAGTCATAGAGGAGTCATAGAGGAGTCATAGAGGAGTCATAGAGGAGTCATAGAGGAGTCATAGAGGAGTCATAGAGGAGTCATAGAGGAGTCATAGAGGAGTCATAGAGGAGTCATAGAGGAGTCATAGAGGAGTCATACTGTCATAGAGGAGTCATAGAGGAGTCATACTGTCATAGAAGAGTCATAGAGGAGTCATAGAGGAGTCATAGAGTCATAGAGTCATAGAGTCATAGAGGAGTCATAGAGGAGTCATAGAGGAGTCATAGAGGAGTCATAGAGGAGTCATAGAGGAGTCATAGAGGAGTCATAGAGGAGTCATAGAGGAGTCATAGAGGAGTCATAGAGGAGTCATAGAGGAGTCATAGAGGAGTCATAGAGGAGTCATAGAGGAGTCATAGAGGAGTCATAGAGGAGTCATAGAGGAGTCATACTGTCATAGAGGAGTCATAGAGGAGTCATAGAGTAGTCATAGAGGAGTCATAGAGGAGTCATAGAGGAGTCATAGAGTCATAGAGGAGTCATAGAGTAGTCATAGAGGAG
>NW_026914735.1:12500-13760 GCF_034315485.1 Pezoporus occidentalis | reverse complement strand
GCACTCACTTTGTTACAGTTACAGGGGAGAAATGGGTTAGGGTTAGGGTTAGGGTTAGGGTTAGGGTTAGGGTTGAGAACCTCTGTGGGTCATTAGAATGCTCTTGAACATGTTTATTTTGCTCACTTTGTTACGTTTCCTCTGTTTTCCTGTATATATATATACATATAGTATTACACTCACTTTGTTACAGTTACAGGGGAGAAATGGGTTAGGGTTAGTGTTAGGGTTAGGGTTAGGGTTAGGGTTAGGGTTGAGTACCTCTGTGGGTCATTAGAATGCTCTTGAACATGCTTTATTTTGCTCACTTTGTTACATTTACTGTGTTTTCCTATATATCTATATATATAGTGTTGCACTCACTTTGTTACAGTTACAGGGGAGAAATGGGTTAGGGTTAGGGTTAGGGTTAGGGTTAGGGTTAGGGTTGAGAACCTGTGTGGGTCATTAGAATGCTCTTGAACATACTTTATTTTGCTCACTTTGTTACGTTTACTGTGTTTTCCTATATATCTAGATATATAGTATTACACTCGCTTTGTTACAGTTAGAGGGGAGAAATGGGGTAGGGTTAGGTTTAGGGTTAGGGTTAGGGTTAGGGTTAGGGTTAGGGTTAGGGTTAGGGTTGAGAACCTCTGTGGGTCATTAGAATCCTCTTGAACATGCTTTATTTTGATCACTTTGTTACGTTTCCTCTGTTTTCCTGTATATATATATACATATAGTATTACACTCACTTTGTTACAGTTACAGGGGAGAAATGGGTTAGGGTTAGGGTTATGGTTAGGTTTAGGGTTAGGGTTAGGGTTAGGGTTAGGGTTAGGGTTGAGAACCTCTGTGGGTCATTAGAATGCTCTTGAACATGTTTTATTTTGCTCACTTTGTTACGTTTCCTCTGTTTTCCTGTATATATATATACATATAGTATTACACTCACTTTGTTACAGTTACAGGGGAGAAATGGGTTAGGGTTAGTGTTAGGGTTAGGGTTAGGGTTAGGGTTAGGGTTAGGGTTGAGAACCTCTGTGGGTCATTAGAATGCTCTTGAACATGCTTTATTTTGCTCACTTTGTTACATTTACTGTGTTTTCCTATATATCTATATATATAGTGTTGCACTCACTTTGTTACAGTTACAGGGGAGAAATGGGTTAGGGTTAGGGTTAGGGTTAGGGTTAGGGTTGGGGTTGAGAACCTCTGTGGGTCATTAGAATGCTCTTGAACATACTTTATTTTGCTCACTTTGTTACGTTTACTGTG
>NW_026914735.1:5000-7500 GCF_034315485.1 Pezoporus occidentalis | reverse complement strand
ACGGTTAGGGTTAGGGTTAGGGTTAGGGTTAGGGTTGAGAACCTCTGTGGGTCATTAGAATCCTCTTGAACATGCTTTATTTTGATCACTTTGTTACGTTTCCTCTGTTTTCCTGTATATATATATACATATAGTATTACACTCACTTTGTTACAGTTACAGGGGAGAAATGGGTTAGGGTTAGGGTTAGGTTTAGGGTTAGGGTTAGGGTTAGGGTTAGGGTTAGGGTTATGGTAGAGAACCTCTGTGGGTCATTAGAATGCTCTTGAACATGTTTTATTTTGCTCACTTTGTTACGTTTCCTCTGTTTTCCTGTATATATATATATACATATAGTATTACACTCACTTTGTTACAGTTACAGGGGAGAAATGGTTGTACTCACTTTGTTACAGTTACAGGGGAGAAATGGGTTAGCTTTAGGGTTAGGGTTAGGGTTAGGGTTAGGGTTGGGGTTGAGAACCTCTGTGGGTCATTAGAATGCTCTTGAACATACTTTATTTTGCTCACTTTGTTACGTTTACTGTGTTTTCCTATATATCTAGATATATAGTATTACACTCGCTTTGTTACAGTTAGAGGGGAGAAATGGGGTAGGGTTAGGTTTACGGTTAGGGTTAGGGTTAGGGTTAGGGTTAGGGTTGAGAACCTCTGTGGGTCATTAGAATCCTCTTGAACATGCTTTATTTTGATCACTTTGTTACGTTTCCTCTGTTTTCCTGTATATATATATACATATAGTATTACACTCACTTTGTTACAGTTACAGGGGAGAAATGGGTTAGGGTTAGGGTTAGGTTTAGGGTTAGGGTTAGGGTTAGGGTTAGGGTTAGGGTTAGGGTTAGGGTTGAGAACCTCTGTGGGTCATTAGAATGCTCTTGAACATGTTTTATTTTGCTCACTTTGTTACGTTTCCTCTGTTTTCCTGTATATATATATACATATAGTATTACACTCACTTTGTTACAGTTACAGGGGAGAAATGGGTTAGGGTTAGTGTTAGGGTTAGGGTTAGGGTTAGGGTTAGGGTTGAGTACCTCTGTGGGTCATTAGAATGCTCTTGAACATGCTTTATTTTGCTCACTTTGTTACATTTACTGTGTTTTCCTATATATCTATATATATAGTGTTGCACTCACTTTGTTACAGTTACAGGGGAGAAATGGGTTAGGGTTAGGGTTAGGGTTAGGGTTAGGGTTAGGGTTGGGGTTGAGAACCTCTGTGGGTCATTAGAATGCTCTTGAACATACTTTATTTTGCTCACTTTGTTACGTTTACTGTGTTTTCCTATATATCTAGATATATAGTATTACACTCGCTTTGTTACAGTTAGAGGGGAGAAATGGGGTAGGGTTAGGTTTAGGGTTAGGGTTAGGGTTAGGGTTAGGGTTAGGGTTAGGGTTGAGAACCTCTGTGGGTCATTAGAATCCTCTTGAACATGCTTTATTTTGATCACTTTGTTACGTTTCCTCTGTTTTCCTGTATATATATATACATATAGTATTACACTCACTTTGTTACAGTTACAGGGGAGAAATGGGTTAGGGTTAGGGTTAGGTTTAGGGTTAGGGTTAGGGTTAGGGTTAGGGTTGAGAACCTCTGTGGGTCATTAGAATGCTCTTGAACATGTTTTATTTTGCTCACTTTGTTACGTTTCCTCTGTTTTCCTGTATATATATATACATATAGTATTACACTCACTTTGTTACAGTTACAGGGGAGAAATGGGTTAGGGTTAGGGTTAGAGTTAGAGTTAGGGTTAGGGTTAGGGTTAGGGTTAGGGTTGAGTACCTCTGTGGGTCATTAGAATGCTCTTGAACATGCTTTATTTTGCTCACTTTGTTACATTTACTGTGTTTTCCTATATATCTATATATATAGTGTTGCACTCACTTTGTTACAGTTACAGGGGAGAAATGGGTTAGGGTTAGGGTTAGGGTTAGGGTTGGGGTTGAGAACCTCTGTGGGTCATTAGAATGCTCTTGAACATACTTTATTTTGCTCACTTTGTTACGTTTACTGTGTTTTCCTATATATCTATATATATAGTATTACACTCGCTTTGTTACAGTTAGAGGGGAGAAATGGGGTAGGGTTAGGTTTACGGTTAGGGTTAGGGTTAGGGTTAGGGTTAGGGTTGAGAACCTCTGTGGGTCATTAGAATCCTCTTGAACATGCTTTATTTTGATCACTTTGTTACGTTTCCTCTGTTTTCCTGTATATATATATACATATAGTATTACACACACTTTGTTACAGTTACAGGGGAGAAATGGGTTAGGGTTAGGGTTAGGTTTAGGGTTAGGGTTAGGGTTAGGGTTAGGGTTAGGGTTGAGAACCTCTGTGGGTCATTAGAATGCTCTTGAACATGTTTTATTTTGCTCACTTTGTTACGTTTCCTCTGTTTTCCTGTATATATATATACATATAGTATTACACTCACTTTGTTACAGTTACAGGGGAGAAATGGGTTAGGGTTAGGGTGTTAGGGTTAGGGTTA
>NW_026914734.1:2500-10364 GCF_034315485.1 Pezoporus occidentalis | reverse complement strand
ACCCTAACCCCACAGAGGTTCTCAACCCTAACCCTAACCCTAACCCTAACCCTAACCCTAACCCTAACCCTAACCGTAACCCATTTCTCCCCTGTAACTGTAACAATGTGAGTGTGATACTATATATATAGATATATAGGAAAACACAGTAAACGTAACAAAGTGAGCAAAATAAAGCCTGTTCAAGAGCATTCTAATGACCTACAGAGGTACTCAACCCTAACCCTAACCCTAACCCTAAAGAATTTCTCCCCTGTAACCGTAACAAAGTGAGTGTAATACTATATATACAGATATTTTGGAAAACACAGGAAACGTAACAAAGTGAGCAAAATAAAGCATGTTCAAGAGCATTCTAATGACCCACAGAGGTACTCAACCCTAACCCTAACCCTAACCCTAACCCTAACCCCACAGAGGTTCTCAACCCTAACCCTAACCCTAACCCTAACCCTAACCCTAACCCTAACCGTAACCCATTTCTCCCCTGTAACTGTAACAATGTGAGTGTGATACTATATATATAGATATATAGGAAAACACAGTAAACGTAACAAAGTGAGCAAAATAAAGCCTGTTCAAGAGCATTCTAATGACCTACAGAGGTACTCAACCCTAACCCTAACCCTAACCCTAAAGAATTTCTCCCCTGTAACCGTAACAAAGTGAGTGTAATACTATATATACAGATATTTTGGAAAACACAGGAAACGTAACAAAGTGAGCAAAATAAAGCATGTTCAAGAGCATTCTAATGACCCACAGAGGTACTCAACCCTAACCCTAACCCTAACCCTAACCCTAACCCCACAGAGGTTCTCAACCCTAACCCTAACCCTAACCCTAACCCTAACCCTAACCCTAACCCTAACCCTAACCCTAACCCTAACCCTAACCCTAACCGTAACCCATTTCTCCCCTGTAACTGTAACAATGTGAGTGTGATACTATATATATAGATATATAGGAAAACACAGTAAACGTAACAAAGTGAGCAAAATAAAGCCTGTTCAAGAGCATTCTAATGACCTACAGAGGTACTCAACCCTAACCCTAACCCTAACCCTAAAGAATTTCTCCCCTGTAACCGTAACAAAGTGAGTGTAATACTATATATACAGATATTTTGGAAAACACAGGAAACGTAACAAAGTGAGCAAAATAAAGCATGTTCAAGAGCATTCTAATGACCCACAGAGGTACTCAACCCTAACCCTAACCCTAACCCTAACCCTAACCCCACAGAGGTTCTCAACCCTAACCCTAACCCTAACCCTAACCCTAACCCTAACCCTAACCGTAACCCATTTCTCCCCTGTAACTGTAACAATGTGAGTGTGATACTATATATATAGATATATAGGAAAACACAGTAAACGTAACAAAGTGAGCAAAATAAAGCCTGTTCAAGAGCATTCTAATGACCTACAGAGGTACTCAACCCTAACCCTAACCCTAACCCTAAAGAATTTCTCCCCTGTAACCGTAACAAAGTGAGTGTAATACTATATATACAGATATTTTGGAAAACACAGGAAACGTAACAAAGTGAGCAAAATAAAGCATGTTCAAGAGCATTCTAATGACCCACAGAGGTACTCAACCCTAACCCTAACCCTAACCCTAACCCTAACCCCACAGAGGTTCTCAACCCTAACCCTAACCCTAACCCTAACCCTAACCCTAACCCTAACCCTAACCGTAACCCATTTCTCCCCTGTAACTGTAACAATGTGAGTGTGATACTATATATATAGATATATAGGAAAACACAGTAAACGTAACAAAGTGAGCAAAATAAAGCCTGTTCAAGAGCATTCTAATGACCTACAGAGGTACTCAACCCTAACCCTAACCCTAACCCTAAAGAATTTCTCCCCATGTAACCGTAACAAAGTGAGTGTAATACTATATATACAGATATTTTGGAAAACACAGGAAACGTAACAAAGTGAGCAAAATAAAGCATGTTCAAGAGCATTCTAATGACCCACAGAGGTACTCAACCCTAACCCTAACCCTAACCCTAACCCTAACCCCACAGAGGTTCTCAACCCTAACCCTAACCCTAACCCTAACCCTAACCCTAACCATAACCCATTTCTCCCCTGTAACTGTAACAATGTGAGTGTGATACTATATATATAGATATATAGGAAAACACAGTAAACGTAACAAAGTGAGCAAAATAAAGCCTGTTCAAGAGCATTCTAATGACCTACAGAGGTACTCAACCCTAACCCTAACCCTAACCCTAAAGAATTTCTCCCCTGTAACCGTAACAAAGTGAGTGTAATACTATATATACAGATATTTTGGAAAACACAGGAAACGTAACAAAGTGAGCAAAATAAAGCATGTTCAAGAGCATTCTAATGACCCACAGAGGTACTCAACCCTAACCCTAACCCTAACCCTAACCCTAACCCCACAGAGGTTCTCAACCCTAACCCTAACCCTAACCCTAACCCTAACCCTAACCCTAACCCTAACCGTAACCCATTTCTCCCCTGTAACTGTAACAATGTGAGTGTGATACTATATATATAGATATATAGGAAAACACAGTAAACGTAACAAAGTGAGCAAAATAAAGCCTGTTCAAGAGCATTCTAATGACCTACAGAGGTACTCAACCCTAACCCTAACCCTAACCCTAAAGAATTTCTCCCCTGTAACCGTAACAAAGTGAGTGTAATACTATATATACAGATATTTTGGAAAACACAGGAAACGTAACAAAGTGAGCAAAATAAAGCATGTTCAAGAGCATTCTAATGACCCACAGAGGTACTCAACCCTAACCCTAACCCTAACCCTAACCCTAACCCCACAGAGGTTCTCAACCCTAACCCTAACCCTAACCCTAACCCAACCCAAACCCTAACCCTAACCGTAACCCATTTCTCCCCTGTAACTGTAACAATGTGAGTGTGATACTATATATATAGATATATAGGAAAACACAGTAAACGTAACAAAGTGAGCAAAATAAAGCCTGTTCAAGAGCATTCTAATGACCTACAGAGGTACTCAACCCTAACCCTAACCCTAACCCTAAAGAATTTCTCCCCTGTAACCGTAACAAAGTGAGTGTAATACTATATATACAGATATTTTGGAAAACACAGGAAACGTAACAAAGTGAGCAAAATAAAGCATGTTCAAGAGCATTCTAATGACCCACAGAGGTACTCAACCCTAACCCTAACCCTAACCCTAACCCTAACCCCACAGAGGTTCTCAACCCTAACCCTAACCCTAACCCTAACCCTAACCCTAACCCTAACCCTAACCGTAACCCATTTCTCCCCTGTAACTGTAACAATGTGAGTGTGATACTATATATATAGATATATAGGAAAACACAGTAAACGTAACAAAGTGAGCAAAATAAAGCCTGTTCAAGAGCATTCTAATGACCTACAGAGGTACTCAACCCTAACCCTAACCCTAACCCTAAAGAATTTCTCCCCTGTAACCGTAACAAAGTGAGTGTAATACTATATATACAGATATTTTGGAAAACACAGGAAACGTAACAAAGTGAGCAAAATAAAGCATGTTCAAGAGCATTCTAATGACCCACAGAGGTACTCAACCCTAACCCTAACCCTAACCCTAACCCTAACCCTAACACAGAGGTTCTCAACCCTAACCCTAACCCTAACCCTAACCCTAACCCTAACCCTAACCCCCATTTCTCCCCTGTAACTGTAACAATGTGAGTGTGATACTATATATATAGATATATAGGAAAACACAGTAAACGTAACAAAGTGAGCAAAATAAAGCCTGTTCAAGAGCATTCTAATGACCTACAGAGGTACTCAACCCTAACCCTAACCCTAACCCTAAAGAATTTCTCCCCTGTAACCGTAACAAAGTGAGTGTAATACTATATATACAGATATTTTGGAAAACACAGGAAACGTAACAAAGTGAGCAAAATAAAGCATGTTCAAGAGCATTCTAATGACCCACAGAGGTACTCAACCCTAACCCTAACCCTAACCCTAACCCTAACCCCACAGAGGTTCTCAACCCTAACCCTAACCCTAACCCTAACCCTAACCCTAACCCTAACCGTAACCCATTTCTCCCCTGTAACTGTAACAATGTGAGTGTGATACTATATATATAGATATATAGGAAAACACAGTAAACGTAACAAAGTGAGCAAAATAAAGCCTGTTCAAGAGCATTCTAATGACCTACAGAGGTACTCAACCCTAACCCTAACCCTAACCCTAAAGAATTTCTCCCCTGTAACCGTAACAAAGTGAGTGTAATACTATATATACAGATATTTTGGAAAACACAGGAAACGTAACAAAGTGAGCAAAATAAAGCATGTTCAAGAGCATTCTAATGACCCACAGAGGTACTCAACCCTAACCCTAACCCTAACCCTAACCCCACAGAGGTTCTCAACCCTAACCCTAACCCTAACCCTAACCCTAACCCTAACCCTAACCGTAACCCATTTCTCCCCTGTAACTGTAACAATGTGAGTGTGATACTATATATATAGATATATAGGAAAACACAGTAAACGTAACAAAGTGAGCAAAATAAAGCCTGTTCAAGAGCATTCTAATGACCTACAGAGGTACTCAACCCTAACCCTAACCCTAACCCTAAAGAATTTCTCCCCTGTAACCGTAACAAAGTGAGTGTAATACTATATATACAGATATTTTGGAAAACACAGGAAACGTAACAAAGTGAGCAAAATAAAGCATGTTCAAGAGCATTCTAATGACCCACAGAGGTACTCAACCCTAACCCTAACCCTAACCCTAACCCTAACCCCACAGAGGTTCTCAACCCTAACCCTAACCCTAACCCTAACCCTAACCCTAACCCTAACCCTAACCGTAACCCATTTCTCCCCTGTAACTGTAACAATGTGAGTGTGATACTATATATATAGATATATAGGAAAACACAGTAAACGTAACAAAGTGAGCAAAATAAAGCCTGTTCAAGAGCATTCTAATGACCTACAGAGGTACTCAACCCTAACCCTAACCCTAACCCTAAAGAATTTCTCCCCTGTAACCGTAACAAAGTGAGTGTAATACTATATATACAGATATTTTGGAAAACACAGGAAACGTAACAAAGTGAGCAAAATAAAGCATGTTCAAGAGCATTCTAATGACCCACAGAGGTACTCAACCCTAACCCTAACCCTAACCCTAACCCTAACCCCACAGAGGTTCTCAACCCTAACCCTAACCCTAACCCTAACCCTAACCCTAACCCTAACCGTAACCCATTTCTCCCCTGTAACTGTAACAATGTGAGTGTGATACTATATATATAGATATATAGGAAAACACAGTAAACGTAACAAAGTGAGCAAAATAAAGCCTGTTCAAGAGCATTCTAATGACCTACAGAGGTACTCAACCCTAACCCTAACCCTAACCCTAAAGAATTTCTCCCCTGTAACCGTAACAAAGTGAGTGTAATACTATATATACAGATATTTTGGAAAACACAGGAAACGTAACAAAGTGAGCAAAATAAAGCATGTTCAAGAGCATTCTAATGACCCACAGAGGTACTCAACCCTAACCCTAACCCTAACCCTAACCCTAACCCCACAGAGGTTCTCAACCCTAACCCTAACCCTAACCCTAACCCTAACCCTAACCCTAACCGTAACCCATTTCTCCCCTGTAACTGTAACAATGTGAGTGTGATACTATATATATAGATATATAGGAAAACACAGTAAACGTAACAAAGTGAGCAAAATAAAGCCTGTTCAAGAGCATTCTAATGACCTACAGAGGTACTCAACCCTAACCCTAACCCTAACCCTAAAGAATTTCTCCCCTGTAACCGTAACAAAGTGAGTGTAATACTATATATACAGATATTTTGGAAAACACAGGAAACGTAACAAAGTGAGCAAAATAAAGCATGTTCAAGAGCATTCTAATGACCCACAGAGGTACTCAACCCTAACCCTAACCCTAACCCTAACCCTAACCCCACAGAGGTTCTCAACCCTAACCCTAACCCTAACCCTAACCCTAACCCTAACCCTAACCCTAACCGTAACCCATTTCTCCCCTGTAACTGTAACAATGTGAGTGTGATACTATATATATAGATATATAGGAAAACACAGTAAACGTAACAAAGTGAGCAAAATAAAGCCTGTTCAAGAGCATTCTAATGACCTACAGAGGTACTCAACCCTAACCCTAACCCTAACCCTAAAGAATTTCTCCCCTGTAACCGTAACAAAGTGAGTGTAATACTATATATACAGATATTTTGGAAAACACAGGAAACGTAACAAAGTGAGCAAAATAAAGCATGTTCAAGAGCATTCTAATGACCCACAGAGGTACTCAACCCTAACCCTAACCCTAACCCTAACCCTAACCCCACAGAGGTTCTCAACCCTAACCCTAACCCTAACCCTAACCCTAACCCTAACCCTAACCGTAACCCATTTCTCCCCTGTAACTGTAACAATGTGAGTGTGATACTATATATATAGATATATAGGAAAACACAGTAAACGTAACAAAGTGAGCAAAATAAAGCCTGTTCAAGAGCATTCTAATGACCTACAGAGGTACTCAACCCTAACCCTAACCCTAACCCTAAAGAATTTCTCCCCTGTAACCGTAACAAAGTGAGTGTAATACTATATATACAGATATTTTGGAAAACACAGGAAACGTAACAAAGTGAGCAAAATAAAGCATGTTCAAGAGCATTCTAATGACCCACAGAGGTACTCAACCCTAACCCTAACCCTAACCCTAACACCACAGAGGTTCTCAACCCTAACCCTAACCCTAACCCTAACCCTAACCCTAACCGTAACCCATTTCTCCCCTGTAACTGTAACAATGTGAGTGTGATACTATATATATAGATATATAGGAAAACACAGTAAACGTAACAAAGTGAGCAAAATAAAGCCTGTTCAAGAGCATTCTAATGACCTACAGAGGTACTCAACCCTAACCCTAACCCTAACCCTAAAGAATTTCTCCCCTGTAACCGTAACAAAGTGAGTGTAATACTATATATACAGATATTTTGGAAAACACAGGAAACGTAACAAAGTGAGCAAAATAAAGCATGTTCAAGAGCATTCTAATGACCCACAGAGGTACTCAACCCTAACCCTAACCCTAACCCTAACCCTAACCCTAACACAGAGGTTCTCAACCCTAACCCTAACCCTAACCCTAACCCTAACCGTAACCCATTTCTCCCCTGTAACTGTAACAATGTGAGTGTGATACTATATATATAGATATATAGGAAAACACAGTAAACGTAACAAAGTGAGCAAAATAAAGCCTGTTCAAGAGCATTCTAATGACCTACAGAGGTACTCAACCCTAACCCTAACCCTAACCCTAAAGAATTTCTCCCCTGTAACCGTAACAAAGTGAGTGTAATACTATATATACAGATATTTTGGAAAACACAGGAAACGTAACAAAGTGAGCAAAATAAAGCATGTTCAAGAGCATTCTAATGACCCACAGAGGTACTCAACCCTAACCCTAACCCTAACCCTAACCCTAACCCCACAGAGGTTCTCAACCCTAACCCTAACCCTAACCCTAACCCTAACCCTAACCCTAACCCTAACCGTAACCCATTTCTCCCCTGTAACTGTAACAATGTGAGTGTGATACTATATATATAGATATATAGGAAAACACAGTAAACGTAACAAAGTGAGCAAAATAAAGCCTGTTCAAGAGCATTCTAATGACCTACAGAGGTACTCAACCCTAACCCTAACCCTAACCCTAAAGAATTTCTCCCCTGTAACCGTAACAAAGTGAGTGTAATACTATATATACAGATA
>NW_026914733.1:0-6957 GCF_034315485.1 Pezoporus occidentalis | reverse complement strand
ATGTACTTGAAATTTGATTTAAGTTCTAAGTTTATCTGCTTTTGAAGAACCCCCACCCCGCATAATGTTAAGGGAAAGCAGTGGACTTGGCTCCAGCAGAGCTTTGCTGTGGTTGCAGTGAGCTTCCTAAGACCAACCCAAATATCCACCTAAGGGTGTAAAACAAAAAATATGCCATATATAAACCAAAATTTTAAGGCTTTAGCTTGGATATTCTCATGCTAAAATATCACTAAATCAGTTGTAGGTGGGGTCAGGAACATTGGTGTTTTTGAAGCAAACCTACTAGGCATACTAGGGCACTTTTATTCACACCATGGGTTATCATAGAATGGTTTGGGTTGAAGGGAAATTAAAGCTCACACAGCTCCACACCCTGCCATGGGAAGGGACACCTTCCAGTAGAGCAGCTTGCTCCAAGCCCCTCTGTCCAACCTGGCCTTTAACACTGCCAGGGATGGGGCAGCCACAGCTTCCCTGGGCACCCTGTGCCAGCGCCTCAGCACCCTCACAGGGAAGAACTTCTTCCTTATTTCCAACCTGAATTTCCCTGTTTCAGTTTAAACCCATCACCCCTTGCCCTATCAATACAAATTCGCTCTGAAGAAGAGCGAAATATAACATGCCATCAAGCATGGGAGAGGCAGCATGACCAGGGTCAAACTGGACCCACCACCCATCAAACCCTTTTGTACCTGCTTGGTTAAAGAGGAAGGTGGTGGCGGATGCAGTGCCTGCAGCTCCTCCTGGAGACCATGCGATGGGTTGAAGGAGAGATGCCTGGGAGCAGGGTGCTCCAGGCTGGCTGGTGGAGGGGTTTTATCTCACAGGAGGCATTACCTCAGAGGCTTGCGGTGTGCAAACTGTTCTCCCAAAGGACCCTCCTCCATCGGATAATTAGTTTGACTTGATCAGCAAAACAACCTCTCAATTCCTCTCTCCCCAAACTCCTTCTGGCTGCATCAGCACCTCCAAGACCAGTTCTCCTGCAGAGACCTATCCAGGAACACAGGCCCAGGACAGTTTGCTTTGTATTTCCCTATCACATATCTATCACATACCTCTTCCTTTCAGTGTTTCCTGAGGAAGCCCACAGGGTTCATCTAATATTGCATGGAAGGGAGCTGAAAACAAGCACAACAAAGCATCCTCTGTGTGGATGGTTTGCGCTAGTCATGGGGATTAGTTTCCAAAAGGCAGCTTTATTTCCATACACTTGACTAGTGATTGTACAACACTTTGGTCAAAAGCATTGGCTCAAAACGTGGCTGCTTTGAGGATATATCAGGATGAAGTCAGATTTCCCAGTCTTCATCTGAAGAATCCTGAGTGCTGGTGTGTCCTGAATGCTTCTCCTACATGAAGAGATATTATAAAACCTTTGGTATAAAAAATAACTGATAACCTTGTCCCAGACATTTAGAAAACACAAAGGATGGGGCAAACAGGGGAGAAAACCGAGCTATGAAAGTGTGGGTGTCCTGGGTTCCGCAGTAGCAGTCATGTTTTTCCTTTGTGTTAACTGGTGCAGTGCTGTGTTTTGACTTCCAGTTTGAGAACAGTGTTGGTGAAGCCGATGTTCTCGGTTGTTGCTAAGTGATGTTTACCCTGACCAAGGACTCTGTGAGGCTCATGCTCTGCCAGGGAGGAGGGGAGGCTGTGAGGAAGCAGAGACGGGGCGCCTGACCCGGGCTAGCCGGGGAGGTATTCCATACCACAGCACGTCATGCCCGGGGTGAGGGGTAACTGGGAGTTACCCGGAAGGACAGGGGTTTCCGGGTGGAGCTCGTTTCTCTTGGCCGGTGGTATCGTATTCTCTTCCCTTGTTATTTTCCCTTATCATTGTTGTAGCTGATAGTAGCGGTGGTGATTTGTTGCTGGACTGTTTTTGTCTCAACCCGTAGGAGTTGCACTCTCTCAATCCTCCTCCCCGTTCCTCCGGGAGCGGGGAAGGGGAGAGCCCCGGTGCGGGGAGGCAGGGGGGGGAGACGGACACGGACCTCGATTGTTGTCAGCTCGGCACCACTCACTGGGAGTGAGTGAACAAGCTACCTGACTGGGTTTAAACCACGACAGTTCTTTTTGGCGCCCAACGTGGGGCACGAAGGGTTGAGATAAGAACAGATCTGACTGGACTGATAGTCACTCGTCACAATGCTGATTTATTGGCTCTCAAGGTTGTTCCTCTTGATCTCACAGTTTCAGTATATGATATCTTACGTCCATCCGGTACTTGCTGTATTAGTGTTTTTCAAGTGTGGGGCTTGGGCTAAGGTTTTTATCCCATTGTACTTTATGGTAATGACTTGTAATACAATAGAATCATTGATCATGAAACTGATCTGGCTTATGTTCCCAGTGTGGTCACCACCTTTATACTTTGGGAGGTATATGATGGAGGTGCTTAGCAATTACACATCTTTTTTCTCCTTCTCAGGTGCTCAACCTGTGAAGGAGACATCCTTTTACCCTCCTAGTCGTCCCCCCAGACCATTTACATTTGAGAGTTTTGAATTTTTTGAATGGCCTTTTAATGCTGTTGAGACTTGTTTGCTGATGGTGATGGGAATCACCATGCTAACACGCATACAGAGTGTGTTTTACCCACTACTGATTTCAAGAGTTAAGCAGATTCAGGTTTGGGTCTTGTCTGGGGTCAAACGACGATGTAGGAGGACCGAGAGATTTTCCCTGAGGCTGGACAGCCATGAGTGGCAGGGTGTGTGGGATAGTATGGGCAAGTATCTAGGTCAGTGGGCCCCTCCAGTACTTTGGAATTTCACTACCGAACAACTGCAAAATCCAGAAGAATTAGTAAAACACTTAAATGAGGTGTGTGGTCATTCTGGCCATACCAGAGATGGACAAATCACGGCAACGTGCTGCTTACAGGGCCTTGTTCAACACTATCCAGCACCTTCAAAAGGAAAAGAATGTCGGCGGATCTGAGGGCAAAGCAACAGTCGCTACTCAAACTTTGGCTGCAATGAACAGCACAGCTGTCCCAGTGGCAAGTACAGCAGCTGCTCAAACTTCAACTGCAACAGACAGCGCGGTTACCCCAGCTCCAAGCACAGTAGCTACACCACCCCCAGTAACAAGTACAGTTGCTACTCAAACCACAGTGATAATCACTGCAGCCAAACCAGAGGACCAATTCGTACCAATATCAGTTGCCCCTGTACGCAAGAGAACAAGCAAAAAGGAGGCAAAAAGGGTGAAGCGAGATGAAGAACCAATGAATTCACCACCCGGTCCAGAATCTGATCAGAAGTCATCATGGACTGGCCAGAGGGCAAAGATTTCGGAATGTCACCAGAGGAGGAGGTGATGCGCGCTGAAGAGGCCCCACCATATAATAAACTGTCAGAAAGTGAAAAGCAGTATGCCTTGTTTACTGATGGCTCTTGCCGTATTGTGGGAAAGCATCGGAGATGGAAGGCAGCTGTATGGAGTCCTGGACGACAAGTTGCAGAAACTGCTGACGGAGAGGGTGAATCGAGTCAGTTTGCCGAGGTGAAAGCCATCCAGCTGGCCCTGGACATTGCTGAACGAGAAAAGTGGCCAGTACTTTATCTCTATACTGACTCATGGATGGTGGCAAATGCCCTGTGGGGGTGGTTGAAGCAGTGGAAGCAGAGCAACTGGCAACGCAGAGGTAAACCCATCTGGGCTGCTGCACTGTGGAAAGATATTGCTGCCAGGGTGCAGAACCTGGTGGTGAAGGTACGTCATGTAGATGCCCATGTACCCAAGAGTCGGGCCACTGAGGAACACCAGAACAACCAACAAGTGGATAAAGCGGCTAAGATTGAAGTGGCTCAGATGGACTTAGATTGGCAACGTAAAGGTGAATTATTTTTGGCCCGGTGGGCCCATGACACTTCAGGCCATCAGGGCAGAGATGCAACATATAGATGGGCCCGTGACCGAGGGGTGGACTTAACAATGGACACTATTGCCCAGGTTATTCATGAGTGTGAAACATGTGCTGCAATTAAACAAGCCAAGCGGTTAAAGCCTCTTTGGTATGGAGGACGATGGTTGAAGTATAAATATGGGGAGGCCTGGCAGATTGACTATATCACACTGCCACCAACCCGCCAAGGCAAGCGCCATGTGCTTACCATGGTGGAAGCAACCACCGGGTAGCTGGAAACATACGCCGTGCCCCATGCCACTGCCCGGAACACCATCCTGGGCCTTGAGAAACAGATTTTGTGGCGACACGGCACCCCAGAGAGAATTGAGTCAGACAATGGGACTCATTTCCGGAATAACCTTATAGATATTTGGGCCAAAGAGCATGGCATTGAGTGGGTATATCACATCCCCTACCATGCACCAGCCTCTGGGAAAATGGAACGGTACAATGGGCTGTTAAAAACTACACTGAGAGCAATGGGTGGGGGAACTTTCAAGCATTGGGATACACACTTACCAAAGGCCACCTGGCTGGTCAACACCAGAGGATCTGCCAACAGGGTGGCCCAGCCCAGTGTTGCTCTGCTTCCACTGCTTCAACCACCCCCACAGGGCATTTGCCACCATCCATGAGTCAGTATAGAGATAAAGTACTGGCCACTTTTCTCGTTCAGCAATGTCCAGGGCCAGCTGGATGGCTTTCACCTCGGCAAACTTGAGGCTCAGATTCACCCTCTCCTTCAGCAGTTTCTGCAACTTGTCGTCCCAGGACTCCATACAGCTGCCTTCCATCTCCGATGCTTTCCCACAATACGGCAAGAGCCATCAGTAAACAAGGCATACTGCTTTTCACTTTCTGACAGTTTATTATATGGTGGGGCCTCTTCAGCGCGCATCACCTCCTCCTCTGGTGCATATAGGAAATCTTTGCCCTCTGGCCAGTCCATGATGACTTCTGATCAGATTCTGGACCGGGTGGTGAATTCATTGGTTCTTCATCTCGCTTCACCCTTTTTGCCTCCTTTTTGCTTGTTCTCTTGCGTACAGGGGCAACTGATATTGGTACGAATTGGTCCTCTGGTTTGGCTGCAGTGATTATCACTGTGGTTTGAGTAGCAACTGTACTTGTTACTGGGGGTGGTGTAGCTACTGTGCTTGGAGCTGGGGTAACCGCGCTGTCTGTTGCAGTTGAAGTTTGAGCAGCTGCTGTACTTGCCACTGGGACAGCTGTGCTGTTCATTGCAGCCAAAGTTTGAGTAGCGACTGTTGCTTTGCCCTCAGATCCGCCGACATTCTTTTCCTTTTGAAGGTGCTGGATAGTGTTGAACAAGGCCCTGTAAGCAGCACGTTGCCGTGATTTGTCCATCTCTGGTATGGCCAGAATGACCACACACCTCATTTAAGTGTTTTACTAATTCTTCTGGATTTTGCAGTTGTTCGGTAGTGAAATTCCAAAGTACTGGAGGGGCCCACTGACCTAGATACTTGCCCATACTATCCCACACACCCTGCCACTCATGGCTGTCCAGCCTCAGGGAAAATCTCTCGGTCCTCCTACATCGTCGTTTGACCCCAGACAAGACCCAAACCTGAATCTGCTTAACTCTTGAAATCAGTAGTGGGTAAAACACACTCTGTATGCGTGTTAGCATGGTGATTCCCATCACCATCAGCAAACAAGTCTCAACAGCATTAAAATGCCATTCAAAAAATTCAAAACTCTCAAATGTAAATGGTCTGGGGGGACGACTGGGAGGGTAAAAGGATGTCTCCTTCACAGGTTGAGCACCTGAGAAGGAGAAAAAGATGTGTAATTGCTAAGCACCTCCATCATATACCTCCCAAAGTATAAAGGTGGTGACCACACTGGGAACATAAGCCAGATCAGTTTCATGATCAATGATTCTATTGTATTACAAGTCATTACCATAAAGTACAATGGGATAAAAACCTTAGCCCAAGCCCCATACTTGAAAAACACTAATACAGCAAGTACCGGATGGACGTAAGATATCATATACTGAAACTGTGAGATCAAGAGGAACAACCTTGAGAGCCAATAAATCAGCATTGTGACGAGTGACTATCAATCCAGTCAGATCTGTTCTTATCTCAACCCTTCGTGCCCCACGTTGGGCGCCAAAAAGAACTGTCGTGGTTTAAACCCAGTCAGGTAGCTTGTTCACTCACTCCCAGTGAGTGGTGCCGAGCTGACAACAATCGAGGTCCGTGTCCGTCTCCCCCCCCCTGCCTCCCCGCACCGGGGCTCTCCCCTTCCCCGCTCCCAGAGGAACGGGGAGGAGGATTGAGAGAGTGCAACTCCTACGGGTTGAGACAAAAACAGTCCAGCAACAAATCACCACCGCTACTATCAGCTACAACAATGATAAGGGAAAATAACAAGGGAAGAGAATACGATACCACCGGCCAAGAGAAACGAGCTCCACCCGGAAACCCCTGTCCTTCCGGGTAACTCCCAGTTACCCCTCACCCCGGGCATGACGTGCTGTGGTATGGAATACCTCCCCGGCTAGCCCGGGTCAGGCGCCCCGTCTCTGCTTCCTCACAGCCTCCCCTCCTCCCTGGCAGAGCATGAGCCTCACAGAGTCCTTGGTCAGGGTAAACATCACTTAGCAACAACCGAGAACATCGGCTTCACCAACACTGTTCTCAAACTGGAAGTCAAAACACAGCACTGCACCAGTTAACACAAAGGAAAAACATGACTGCTACTGCGGAACCCAGGACACCCACACTTTCATAGCTCGGTTTTCTCCCCTGTTTGCCCCATCCTTTGTGTTTTCTAAATGTCTGGGACAAGGTTATCAGTTATTTTTTATACCAAAGGTTTTATAATATCTCTTCATGTAGGAGAAGCATTCAGGACACACCAGCACTCAGGATTCTTCAGATGAAGACTGGGAAATCTGACTTCATCCTGATATATCCTCAAAGCAGCCACGTTTTGAGCCAATGCTTTTGACCAAAGTGTTGTACAATCACTAGTCAAGTGTATGGAAATAAAGCTGCCTT
>NW_026914731.1:0-6884 GCF_034315485.1 Pezoporus occidentalis | reverse complement strand
CCCCCCACCCCTTTTCAGTACAGCTCTCGCTTCCCAGCCAGCACCAATCCACTGCCACAACTCGTGCCAGCAGACACATCCCTGGCTGCAAGCTGCTTTCATACCCTAAGGTATGCTTTGTTCCAAGGGCCTCAGAGGGAGGGAGGGAGAGAGGAACTTTATCATTCCCTGTTCTACCCTCACATTGCTCTGTGTGGCCTCAAGCCTCGTCAGCTCTGTGCCCATATGCCTGTGACCAGGTAGGAAATAACTCTTTCTCCCCCGGGTTCTTGGTCGTGTTTCTTACTGGGCCTTCTGTGGAAGGGAAGATGCTCTTCTGGCAACGTAAGCGGCACACTGCAATTTTTCAACCTGCGACCTGACAAAGTCTTCAGCGCGGTTCCGGGGAAATGGCCTTCCAAGCAGGCTCAAAGCCTTTCTGAGCATTTTCTTTGCCAGCTCTGTGCGTCCCACACCGTAGCAGACCTGCACAGGAAAAGGGAAACATCCCAATGTGGACTAGATGCCCAAGAGACTGCAGGGATCTGCCAGTGGCCAGAGAAGCCAGAGCTCTCCTGTCCACCGCATCTGGGGAAGGCATCCAGCTCCATCACTCAGGAGATCCCTCCAGACCGCCCCTTTACCTCCCCTTTGAGGCTGAAGAAGGTGGCATCTTCAAAGCGGGATATCACATTCGCTTTACTCTTTAGAGTGTTCCTCAGGATATCTGCTTCGCTCAGCTTCCTGAGGGCCTTTGTGCAAGCACACGGAGAGCAGGTGAGATTAGTGCAGAGCCCATGGCTACCCTTGTCCTCCCCCATTGCCTCTGGCATCTGTCTTCAGAGGGTCTGTTTCTTCCCCTGGTGATACCTGCACAAACAGTCATGTTTTTGACTGTGTGCCTCAGAGCACAGGCACCGCTGATCGTTCAGGCCTCCTCCCTGCTAATGCCCCTCATGCTAAGGGCACAGCACCCAATGCCTCTTCCCACACAAGAGGCAAACCAAAGGAAGAAGTGAGGCTCAGAGCTCAACATCTTCCTTCCAAGGACCCACAAAGTCATGTCCTAGTGCAACGCAAACTTGTCCTTCCCAGAGCCAGGCAGGACACACTGCAAGCAGGGCAACTCACCATGTAGTAGTTGGAGACATGCAGGTAGGCAGCTGCAGTCTCCAGAAGATAGTAAAAGGCTCTGGCAGCATTGCCCAGTGTTGTGTAGTGGTGAACCAATGGCACAAGCACTGACTCCACGATGCCTTTGCAGTCACATGAGAGCGCATTGTTGTCCTCTCTGTCAGTCGCACTACCCAGAGGACAGTGCCCAGGGGAAGAAGAGAGCAAAGAATACAAGGGTATCATCTAGAGTGGTCTTCCTTCCCAGAGACAACATCAAAAGCCCTTTGTGCAAAGCAGAGCAGGAAGCCACAGACAGGTACTAGTCATACAAGTCCTTTGGGAGGAGGGAGTAAGGAAGAAGCTAGGCTTTCTGTCACCTCCCACAGGCAAACCAGCTGAGCCCTTGTGGTGGCTTTTTCCCTGTAGATTTTGCAGTACTACTCTGCAGGAACTGGAAAGCGAGGGCTTCTTTGACACTGAGCCATGGGCGTCCTTAAGCACTCATCTCCACAGCCATCTCCTCTCAGCTCCCACCCCACGGAAAGCCTCTTCGCTAAGCTAGAGTCACAGCTGACAGCCAAAAGCCAGCATTTTCTTTGTCTCCTCTGCACACCCTGAACTCGCTCGCTTCAAAAAGAATCAGAACCTTGTCTGCTCACCCAAAATCCTCTTCCACAAAAGCTTGCTGCTGCTGCTGCTCCTCCTGAGTATCTGTAATACCTTGAAAGAAAAAGAGGGACACCTCCCACACGTATCCTGGGATAAGAGTTGCTCTCCCTCTCCCAGTAGGCCTGCAAGGATCCTTGCAAGGCGCTAACACACCGAGGAAAGTCTGCAGTGGGTGTCCACTCCTGCTGGGCTCGTTCCTAGCAGATCTACTCCCACTCGACCCCCGGCACCAATCCCTGGGCTCCCGGAGGGCCCAAATTACAGAGCATGGTGCACAGCATACCTGCAGAGATGTAAAACCTCTCCTTCTTCAGCTGTTTTCCAGCCAGCACCAAGGCCTTCCAGGTGTGTGGGTCATCCCCACCATCAAAGTCCTTACAGCTCCCTTTGTCCTGGGTGCTGGTGACAGCGAAGCGGTGGAAGACAATAAAGTCCCCTTGGCCGCAGCTCTGGCATTTGTGTGCATACCGCTCCAGGAAGGCAGCACACTTGGAGTGCAGGGTGACCCGCTGTTTCTGGACCCACAGCTCGTAGGCAGCCTCCCGCAGCAGCGGCTTATGGAACATCAGCACACCAAATGGACACCCCACACTCTGCTTGCTTGGGGGGGAGGTCTCCACACCTGCAAGGCAAAGGGCCTTTGTATGAGCCCAAGCTGTGGCCAGATGGGGAGGCAGTCATGCCTCGGTGCACATCCTGAATAGCAACAGTGCTGCTGCACGCCAAGCCCTGCAGCATGGGGTGAAAGGGCTGATGCTAGCAGCCTTGGGGATGCAGTTCTCAGCTGCACTGGTCCAGGCAGGAGCTGGGGATGTTGTTGCCAGCCAAAGCAAGCCCCAGCCAGCACTTTCTCCCCACTCTTGGCAAGGCAGCCACCAGCCTCCTGAGCAGGAACCCTGCATCACAGGGTAATCAAAGCCCAATAAAAGCTTGCTGAAGACCCTGGGCCATTCTGGAGGGCATCTTTTGTCTGGATGCTGCAGGTGGCTGGGAGAGGATGTCACGGATTCCATCCGCTACGAGCAGCACTTGGATTCAGGGGAGCAGAGGCATTTGGGACAGCTGGTGGGAACTTCCCTCCAGTGCAAACCTAGTGTGCTTTCAGACTGACTTGTAACAGCTTTGACAAACCCATCCCCAACAGCCATGCCAGCCCTCACAGGAAGGGAATCACGCCATGCCCTTAGGAGCCCATCCAGGACACATCTGGGAGACTTACCAATCTCTGCCTGCGGAGGGGTGGCTGGCTCCTTGCTAGGATCTTGGACGTCTTCTGGCTCCTCAGTGCTCTCCATCCACTTGAGGATGTTGTCACTCACTAGACTGTCCAACAAGGTAGTCATCTTGTGCCTCATTCTAATCGGAAGAATGTATGACAGCAGCTGCGTAGTGAACACCGGCCCGATGATGGCTGCAAACTTCAAAACTGTCTGCTCCAGTGGGGTGATCTCGTCCAGCTGAGCCAGCACAATCTCTGTCAAGGAGAAGCCACACATCTCAGTCCTGCCTCTTCCCCACGCTGAGGCTGGAGGCACTGCAAAGATTCGACACATGAACAGGATAGGCTTTGGCCCTACACTGGCCACTTCTGGGCAACTGCAGCCCAGGACAGGTGTCTGCACAATGGCTCCGCTCCTACTGGATTTGCAGCTCACAGGGCCTGGGAAAAAGTGAGACACTCAACAGACACACTCCCCCACTGGGATAGGGCAGGATTCAGCAGGTACGTGCGTCCCACAGTGTGCCCTACCAAACCTGGACTAGGTTTTTGCCAGCACTGCAAGCAGGGAACAGAGAGGTGAACTCAGAGCTGAGAAAGGTTGTCTCTGACTTTTCTTCTTGGGTTGCTTTGGGCAAAACAACTTAAGAGCAGGAATGTTTCTTCAAGGTTCATACAAATGGCTACTGACAGACAGGAGGGACATTCAACAGTCATTGACAGTTCCCCTGGCTACAGGGGAACTTCCATGAAAATGGGAAAGTGGTTTATTTTTTTTAATTACGTGTGTCTTGGGTTCAGCAGGAGCAGTCATTTTTCTCCTTCTTAAGCTGGTGCACTGCACATCACCGATGTTTTTTAGTTGTTGCTCTGACCAAGGATCTTCCCACCTGTGAGGGGAGGCTGACCCAGCATGCACATCATGCCAGGATGTATGGGGGCAGTTACCAGGAAGGGTCAGATCCCTGCTTGGATCAAAGTGGTGAGCGGTCTGTATTCTCCATTTCCCTTATCATTATTATTGGTGGTGACACCTGTCTGGTTTGCAGTTAACCTTAGTTACACAACTGTTAGGGTCTGTGGCTCCCTTAAGGGTTGAAAAGAACACTGGAGCAGCTGTCCCAAATGCCTTCTTCCCCCAGTACTATCCACAGTGCTGCTCCTCAAGTGGAGCGGATGGAATCCGTGACATCCTCTCCCAGCCACCTGCAGCATCCACAGAGTGCAAAAGATGCCCTCCAGAATGGCCCAGGGTCTTCAGCAAGCTTTTATTGGCTTTCTTCAGCTTTTTATTACCCTGTGATGCAGGGTTCCTGCTCAGGAGGCTGGTGGCTGCCTTGCCAAGAGTGGGGAGAAAGTGCTGGCTGGGGCTTGCTTTGGCTGGCAACAACATCCCCAGCTCCTGCCTGGACCAGTGCAGCTGAGAACTGCATCCCCAAGGCTGTGCTAGCATCAGCCCTTTCACCCCATGCTGCAGGGCTTGGCGTGCAGCAGCACTGTTGCTATTCAGGATGTGCACCGAGGCATGACTGCCTCCCCATCTGGCCACAGCTTGGGCTCATACAAAGGCCCTTTGCCTTGCAGGTGTGGAGACCTCCCCCCCAAGCAAGCAGAGTGTGGGGTGTCCATTTGGTGTGCTGATGTTCCATAAGCCGCTGCTGCGGGAGGCTGCCTACGAGCTGTGGGTCCAGAAACAGCGGGTCACCCTGCACTCCAAGTGTGCTGCCTTCCTGGAGCGGTATGCACACAAATGCCAGAGCTGCGGCCAAGGGGACTTTATTGTCTTCCACCGCTTCGCTGTCACCAGCACCCAGGACAAAGGGAGCTGTAAGGACTTTGATGGTGGGGATGACCCACACACCTGGAAGGCCTTGGTGCTGGCTGGAAAACAGCTGAAGAAGGAGAGGTTTTACATCTCTGCAGGTATGCTGTGCACCATGCTCTGTAATTTGGGCCCTCCGGGAGCCCAGGGATTGGTGCCGGGGGTCGAGTGGGAGTAGATCTGCTAGGAACGAGCCCAGCAGGAGTGGACACCCACTGCAGACTTTCCTCGGTGTGTTAGCGCCTTGCAAGGATCCTTGCAGGCCTACTGGGAGAGGGAGAGCAACTCTTATCCCAGGATACGTGTGGGAGGTGTCCCTCTTTTTCTTTCAAGGTATTACAGATACTCAGGAGGAGCAGCAGCAGCAGCAAGCTTTTGTGGAAGAGGATTTTGGGTGAGCAGACAAGGTTCTGATTCTTTTTGAAGCGAGCGAGTTCAGGGTGTGCAGAGGAGACAAAGAAAATGCTGGCTTTTGGCTGTCAGCTGTGACTCTAGCTTAGCGAAGAGGCTTTCCGTGGGGTGGGAGCTGAGAGGAGATGGCTGTGGAGATGAGTGCTTAAGGACGCCCATGGCTCAGTGTCAAAGAAGCCCTCGCTTTCCAGTTCCTGCAGAGTAGTACTGCAAAATCTACAGGGAAAAAGCCACCACAAGGGCTCAGCTGGTTTGCCTGTGGGAGGTGACAGAAAGCCTAGCTTCTTCCTTACTCCCTCCTCCCAAAGGACTTGTATGACTAGTACCTGTCTGTGGCTTCCTGCTCTGCTTTGCACAAAGGGCTTTTGATGTTGTCTCTGGGAAGGAAGACCACTCTAGATGATACCCTTGTATTCTTTGCTCTCTTCTTCCCCTGGGCACTGTCCTCTGGGTAGTGCGACTGACAGAGAGGACAACAATGCGCTCTCATGTGACTGCAAAGGCATCGTGGAGTCAGTGCTTGTGCCATTGGTTCACCACTACACAACACTGGGCAATGCTGCCAGAGCCTTTTACTATCTTCTGGAGACTGCAGCTGCCTACCTGCATGTCTCCAACTACTACATGGTGAGTTGCCCTGCTTGCAGTGTGTCCTGCCTGGCTCTGGGCCCTTGTGGTGCTTTTCCCTAAGGGAGTAGGCAGGACTGGAAAGCGACTCCTTTGGGAGCTGGATCCTTCCCCAATGCGTGAAACAGACTCTGCTTCCTGGCCACTGGCTCCCCAGCCGGGCATCTTCCACTTGGGTTTCCCTTTGCAGCCAAAGCCTGCTCTGTGGACGCACAAGCTGCAAGAAAATCTCACTTTGAGTGCTTAAAGGGCCTTTTCCCCGCCGCCGAAGACTTTCTACAGGTCGCTGTTGAAATCCCCAGTGTCGTTCCCGTTGCCAGAAGAATTTTCCCCCACAGTATCCTGGAAAGAACCCGCCTCTTCTAGGCCTGTCACAGGCTTCTGCACAGAGCGCTGACCCACAGCAATGTAGGGACAGGGAATGCAGTTCCTCTGGGCCCCGTTCCCTAGAGACCCTTGCACTGACACCTACGCATGGGCGCAGGAGCCAGGGATGTTCGGACATTGTGCACATGACTGCGTGGAAAACTCTTCTAAAGGGGTTTGCCAGCCAGCACAAAGGTCCAGGGCATGCCAGCAGCAAAGTCCTTACAGCTCCCCTTTGTCCGGGCACTGGTGACAGCGGCCAGTCCATGGCCTTGGCGTTTCCGCATTTCTTGTGCATCCCCCTCCAGGAAGCATTTACCTGGAGTGAGTACCGTCTCTGACCACAGCTCGTCCCGCTCCGCACACAGCTATGGATACATCGCACCACCAAGACCTCCAGCATTGCTTGCTTGGGGGAGTGTCCCCCTGCGGCAAAGGGCTTTTCCATGAGCCCAGCTTAGTGGGGAGGCAGTGTCCTGGATGCAGCTGAACCTAGAAACAGGGCGTGCTCACGAAAGCCCTTCAGCATGGGTAAAAGGGCGATGTGCCGGCCTTAAAGATAAATTTTTACCACTGTCCACAGGAGGGGATGTTTCCAGAAAGAAGCCAGAAAATCTAAATTTTTAAAAACAGGCCCTTTGCAAATTAAATCCAAAAATTTAAAACCCGGGGAAA